>NW_021267974.1:0-1036 GCF_002162155.2 Triticum dicoccoides
CTTTTTTATCAGAGAAACACCAACAAAATTCCAAGATTCAACCACTAGCTAGGAACGGTCATTCCCGCCGTTTTGACCGCATTTTGAAACGGGCATAAAAAATTCAAAAAAAATCAAAAAATTGGGAAACCTTCGTATTGTGTCATCATATGTGGCCAAGTTCCTAGGAAAAATAACAAACTTGTAATATGGCAATTATTTTAAAAAAGTGTTCTCAGAAACGAGCTATCATGTGTGGAGATCAATGGCTTTCAAGCCAAATGATCAATCTTATGGCCACATTCATGGCATAGTTTGCTCAAATGATCTCATATTGTGCACAAGGGTGCATATTGGAATGGCAAACAATGTTGCCTAAGGAAGTTTTCATTTTCGTTGGACGAAAAAACCATTTTCCATTTTTCGAGTGCCCAAAAGGAGGTTTTTTTGTGAAGGAACTACCAAATAATTGTTGCAAAATTGGACCAAATCATTTTTCTAAAATACTAGGCCATATTTAATGCACAATTGACCAAATGGTTGGGTGTAAAAAGTTTTGATCCACCTCTCGTGAAAAAGACAAATTCCCGCCGATTTAGTTGGAAGGAGGTCAAATTTGAACTGTAGCTGCCTCGTAGTTTGCTCTTTATTTTTTCCAAAAATCATTTCTAGGTACATAAGTAACTTTTTTATCAGAGAAACACCAACAAAATTCCAAGATTCAACCACTAGCTAGGAACGGTCATTCCCGCCGTTTTGACCGCATTTTGAAACGGGCATAAAAAATTCAAAAAAAATCAAAAAATTGGGAAACCTTCGCATTGTGTCATCATATGTGGCCAAGTTCCTAGGAAAAATAACAAACTTGTAATATGGCAATTATTTTAAAAAAGTGTTCTCAGAAACGAGCTATCATGTGTGGAGATCAATGGCTTTCAAGCCAAATGATCAATCTTATGGCCACATTCATGGCATAGTTTGTTCAAATGATCTCATATTGTGCACAAGGGTGCATATTGGAATGGCAAACAATGTTTCCTAAGGAAGTTTTCATTTT
>NW_021267975.1:0-1000 GCF_002162155.2 Triticum dicoccoides
AAACGGATGAGAATTGGCCAAAATTGTGAGTGTTTATGACCGACACGTAAACGCACCCCGGAGTTCGTCAATCGTGGAAATCACTCCGGGACCCCAAAACTAAGTAATAATGCAAGAAATGGTCCAAAATCGGCCCAAAGTGCGCTTGTTGATGATCGACATGTAAGCGCACCATGGGCTTAAACAACCGTGGAAATCACTTTGGGGCCCCAAAACGGTGAGTAATAGTCCATGAAACGGGCCAGAATCGGCCAAAACTGTGAGTGTTGATGACCGACACGTAAACGGACCTTAGGGTTGAACCACTAAGGAATCGCTTCGGGACCCCTAAATGATGAGCAATAGTCCACGAATCGCGTCAGAATTGGCCAAAACTGTGAGTGTTGACGACAGAGACGCAAACACACCCCGGGGATTGTAAATCGTGGAAATCGCTCTAGGACGCCAAAACGGTGAGTAAGAGTACACAAAACGGACCAGAAATTGGCCAAAATTGTGAGTGTCATTAATCGACACGTAAACGCACTATGGGATTCGTAAATCATGGAAATCACGCTTGGACCCAAAAACAGAGTAATAGTCCAAGAAACGGGCCAGAATCGGCCAAAACTGCGAGTGTTGATGACCGACACGTAAATGCACCCTGCGGTTCGTTAACCGTGGAAATCACTCCGGGGCCACAAAACAGTGAGTAATAGACCATCAAACAGGCCAGAATCAGCCAAAACTGTGAGTGTTGATGACTAACACGTAAGTGCCCCTTGGGGTTCAACAACTACGGAAATCACTTCAGGACCAGAAAACGGTGAATGAAACTCCACAAAATGCGTTAGAATTGGCCAAAACTGTGAGTGTTCATAACCAACACGTAAGCGCACCCGGGGGTTCGTTAATCGTGGAAATCATTCTGGGGCCCCAAAACAGTGAGTAATTGTCCATGAAACGGGCCAGAATTGGCCAAAACTACTAGTATTGATGCCCGACATGTAAACGCACCCCG
>NW_021267976.1:0-1575 GCF_002162155.2 Triticum dicoccoides
CCTGGCAATTCTGAAGATAGCATTGAGTCTTCATCAGTGTCAATGATCACAACGTCAGAACAACGTCTACCGAGGGGGAACACCACCGGCAAACAGAGAAGAAACACAATCAATGCAATGCACAATATGATGCATGATCATGACATGGCAATAATGTTATGATTTGCACTAATGCATCTAGCAACAATTTAAATGAAGTCCATATGGACCAAGGGTTCATATGCAAACTCCATATTTAGCATTTAAAATGCCATTATCATGTTTTCACTTATAAAATGTGTATAAGTTGGTTTAACATGCATGAAAGTAGCATAAATGGATTGATTGCATTTTCTGATAATTTTTCATATATAATTTATTTCATTTGGAGTTACGGTTGATTTAATATGATTTTTAGAAGTTTTGGGTATTTTCTGAAAATAATAAATCATTTCTAATTTATTTCAAAACTCTAGAAAGTATTTACTGCGTCAGCCCGATGTCATGATGATGTCAGCAAGTCAACAGGGCTGGTCCGGGTCAAACCTGACGTGTGGGGTCCACACGTCAGTGACACAGTTAACTAATAGGGTTAATTAAAATTAAACTAAACCTAATCTAGTTTAGTTAAGGCCTGGGCCCACATGTCAGAGGCTAACCTATCTAACTAAGTTAATTAACGCTAATTAATCTATCTCTTAATTAAGCAGGGGCCTGGCCTACACGTCAATCGGTCAGGGGGAAGTCAAACCCCGGTCAAACGGGCTCAAACCCGCCGGACCTAGTCCACGGCTTGTCGCCAGCGATGACAGAGATGACGGGGCGGCTCGGGAATGCTCTACAGGGCACCATTTTACTCGTGGTTTGCGGCTATGGCTAGCTGGCAATGGGGCGCATCTAATGGAGCGAACGGGAGGAGCTGGGGTGGCCTGAGCCGATGGCGGCGAGGGCGTCGGTGGTTTTGCTGCTATGGTATGCTAGCGGGCAAGCGGATGCACTAGCGAGGCTCTATGGGGTGCGGGGAGAGGTTTGGACTCACCCGGACGACCATTTGGTCACCGGAGCTGCGTCGGCGACGAGCTCAAGCAGCGGCGGTTACGGTCATCGGTGAGGCAGCGGCTACTGCATGCAAGCGAGGGGAAGGAAAGGGGGGTCGGACCGTGGCCTCACAGAGATTACAGCGATGCACACGGCAAGCTCAGAGGAGGTCCGAAGCGAGCGGGGTGGCGGAGGCGATCTCGTCATCAGGAGGTCGAAGAAGAGCTCGGTGAAGACGTTCGTGGGCCTCCGGTGGCGCGTGGCTCGGTGAGGCGGTCGAGGAAGAAGTGGCGGAGCTTCTGGGCGCGTCGGTGAGGCGTGGGGTGGCCGATGGCTGCAGCAGAGCACGGTGGCGACCTCTGGTGCGCTCAGGAAGAGAGGGAAGGGAGCCAGAGGAGGGGAGGAGTTGCGTGTGTGAGAGAGAGAGGTCAGGGGGGCGCATGGCGTCGTCTGGAGCAGTCCAGGACGTCGGCAGAAGCAGGAGGTGGCCAAGCGCGTGGGCGCGCGCGGCGGCCACACGCCCTCGTGCCCACTGGCACGAGGGAGAAGATGACAGGC
>NW_021267977.1:0-2505 GCF_002162155.2 Triticum dicoccoides
CTTCCCGCCGCCCCAACCCGCGGCCAATGGGGGAGGCCGTCGCGGCGGCCGCCTGGGTGGCCGCAAGCAGGGAGGTGGTGGCGGCGGCGGTGCTCAGGGAGGAGCACCTCGCCAGCAGCAGCCGGCCCCTTAGCCGGCGGCCCCGTGGTACGCCGGCCAGAACCCGTGGACCGGCGTCGTCCACGCCTACTCCATGCCGGTTCCACGGGCTCCCTCTCCGGGTCTTCTTGGCACCCGGCCTCCGTCACACCAGGCGTACTACGCCGCGCCGCAGCCCTACGCGGCGCCCTACGGGCAGCAGCCGCCGCCAGGCGGGCCGCCGCTGCTGCCCCTGACGTCTGCGCCGTCCCTCCCGCCGGCGCCGTGGGACCCGGCTCTCCTGGCGGCTCTCCACACCGCCCCTTCCCCGTCCAGCTACACCGGCGGCGGCGATTGGTAAAATATCATCATTGCCAGGTATAACCAACTCGAGTGACAACTAGGATCTCACCCCGGAGCTCAAGACCGGGTCTTCGGGTACCACCATCCTCGAAGTCAGTCATGTGTTGTCGCCACAATTTTTCCGCAATCCAAGCATCTACATGTGATGCGACAGCCGCTGCTCCACAACCATCCCTATGCATTCAATCCGTCATCCATAGTTTCCATCCCACAGCCAAAGTCACGCTTGGACGCGCGAAGCGCAACTGCTCCTAGACCAGGAGCGCACATCCGCCAGATCAGCCTCGCTCCTGCCGACTGGAGCATTGTGCCTACCCTGGGCACGTAGCCTGCCACAACATAGTCCATCACCAACAGCGGAGCACATGCCGCGGATGTAGTGGCGCTCACCGTGTGGATCTGGACGAGACTAGTTAGAGATCACTCCTCCAACCATCCTACAATCGCCCCGGCAAACTACGGCCAGACCTGTCGAGTTGGAACCACTGCCCAAATGCAGGAGTGGATAGCCGCGACCCGAAGGGCCAGACTCTCGCATCCACGGTTTCAGTGGGGCCATGGATTTGACTAAGCTACTCTATAGAACAACAGGTAAACAAAAATCTTGATTAAGCTCGCCTCGGTATTTCCCAACTATAATATGATGTAGAATATAGGATATGGATTATGAGTATAGTGTAATAAGAACCAAAATCTTGGACACTAACCCCTAAGCCCTATATTCATATTATTATGGGATCCTTCATCATGGGAAAAAACCATCTTTGTGTCAAACTTACAGGGGTCCTCACCCAAGGTATACAACCGCACAAACAAAATCTAGAATAAGCCGAGGAAAGGGTTCTCAAAAGTTCCACAAAAGAAAATCATGTATCTTGTTCATTATCGAGCATTGAAGCCACCGAGTAGCATATATTCCAATCAGAAGAAATCACCTTCTGGACTTAAATCACCATAGAGAGATCTACCGAAATCAAATGTAGCTTTGTTTCTTATCACTTTTTCAGAAGTAAAGACTGGGAGTATTAAGTATCCATTCAGATCAAATGAGAGGGAAAAAGATAAAGATAAACATATTTAGTACTAGTCTGTTACTAGTATATCTGGCTCAGAATATGTGCTTCGTAAATTTCGCTAGGGAAATCTCAATGCTAGATGTATTTTGAACAAAGTTGGAAATGCATGGTTCATAAAGAACTACATATTTGTGTGCACTGATACCAATTCTTTTAAATTAGGGAAATGATCAAATACTTATACTAAGTTGGGAAAATGGTATACATATACACGAGGAATCCCAGGCCTGGATCCTTTATGGACTCTATGTTGTCCAAATGCTATCCATCACATATGTATACTCTTAACATAAGTCGCCATTTATTTTTTATGTATGTCACTATAATAGCAGGAAACAATCTATTCATGTTTGTATTGTATTTCCATGTGGTGTTTTCCTGCATGGATCTGATTTGCGCAACCTCCAATGTCCTAGTGGTTGCAATCAACAAGGCAAATATCACTTAAATTTGTCACCGACTTGTGCCTATTCTACCTCGAACTTCCAAGAATGTAATTGCTTCCTTTTCTTTTTCCTGCGAGCAGAACAGTAACATGGACCATGCAAATGTGGCACCAAGCAAAATGTCATACCAATCATTGGGAGAAATGACAAATGGTTTCTCTAAGGAAAGGGAACTTGGTAGAGGCGCATATGGAACCGTCTATTTGGTATGGTTTAAATGGTTCCTAATCACAAGTTCTCACAATCAGAAAACATGTTAGTGCATTCATGTGAATTGATTTAAACTTCATAAGTTCATATTATATGGAGAACAAATCATTATTCATACACTATTAAAAGAAAGAGAGTAGTTTATTAGATGCTGGAGGAGCAATTACATCGATCCATGTCCGAGAATATGAACCATGCACATATATTCAGGCGCATACACAAAAGACAGATGGCAGATTGTGTAAGTTCGCGAGGGTGTACAATACTTTACTCTCTCTCTCTCTCTCTCTCTCTCTCTCTCTCTCTCTCTCTCTCTCTCTCTCTCTCTCTCT
>NW_021267978.1:0-785 GCF_002162155.2 Triticum dicoccoides
ACACTCGCAGTTTTGGCCGATTCTGGCCGGTTTCGTGGACTATTACTCACTATTTTGGGGTCCCGGAGTGATTTCCACGATTGACGAACCCCAAGGTGCGTTTATGTGTCGGTCTTCTACACTCGAAGTTTTGTTCGATTCTGGCCCGTTTCATGGACTATTACTCACTGTTTTTGGGGTCCCGGAGTGATTTCCATGATTGATGAACCCCAAGGTGCGCTTACGTGTCGGTCATCAACACTCGTAGTTTTGGCCGATTCTAGCCCGTTTCGTGGACTATTACTCACTATTTTGGGGTCTCGGAGTGATTTCCACGCTTGACGAACCCTTAGGTGCGCTTAAGTGTCGGTCATCTACACTCGCAGTTTTGGCCGATTCTGGCCCGTTTCGTGGACTATTACTCACTGTTTTGGGGTCTCGGAGTGATTGCCACGATTGACCTACCCCAAGGTGCACTTACGTGTCGGGCATAAATACTCGCAGTTTTGGCCGATTCTTCTACGTTTCGTGGATTGTTACTCACTGTTTTGGGGTCCCGGAGTGATTTCCACGATTGACGAACCCCAAGGTGCGCTTACGTGTCGGGCATCAACACTCGCAGTTTTGGCCGATTCTGGCCGGTTTCGTGGACTATTACTCACAGTTTTGGGGTCCCGGAGTGATTTCCACGATTGACGAACCCCAAGGTGCGTTTACGTGTCGGTCTTCTACACTCGAAGTTTTGTTCGATTCTGGCCCGTTTCATGGACTATTACTCACTGTTTTTGGGGTCCCGGAGTGATTTC
>NW_021267979.1:0-1539 GCF_002162155.2 Triticum dicoccoides
CTAGTATCTAACCAAGTCAAATGCTTTATTTTTTAGGAGGAAGCGTGCAGAAAAAGCCCCATCGCTTGTTGTTGAACAATGCTGGCCAGTGAAAAAAGCAAGACTCAGTGGCTATAGAAGGAAGAGCACTAAGCAGATAATGTTTGGTGACAAAGATATGGAGCTAACTGAAACTGTTACTGCTGAACATGAGCTAAGTGTTTGTGTTTTGGACGATGTGATGCATACTGAATCTGTTTTGCAGACGCTAGGGCAATCTGAAACTGTTGCAGATGAAGCAACTGTTGTGCTGCCATTCGAATCTGCTTTGACAACTGTGTTGCCATGTTTGGAGGTTGTGCTGCCAAGTGTTGAGTTGCAAACTGAAGTAGTTGAACAATATGTGCCATCTACTCAATCTGCAGAAGTGCAAACTGAAGAAGTGAGACATGGTCAGGTGCAAAAGTTGAGGGGGCCAAAAAGCAAGAGCATCAGCATCAACAAACTATGCGCCGTGGAACCAAACGATGGAAAAAAGCAGAAGAAATCGAGTGGTAGAAAGAAGCAGAAGAAATAGAGTCGAAAACATTCAAATTTGATGTGAAAACTTAAGTTTGTTGTCATTTGATGTGAAAACTTATGTTCTTTCATGTGATAACTTATGTGCTATGATGTTGATTTGACTTGAAATAAAATTCAAATTTGAACCGATATTCAAATTTGAACCTATCTTCAATATTTTTTGAGTTCATTTGTTTGTTCTGTGATGTTGCATCGTTTTATGTACTACTATGCACTTTAGTTCATAAATCCAACCCTTTTTGTGAATTCCAACTCATAGTCACGGACAATGTTGACCAAACAGGCTCCAAAGTAAGGGAAAACGGCCTCATTTCTAAGCAAGTTTTTTTCGACCTTCTCAAAATCACCCAAAAAAGATTTTCTTAGCTTATATTATACCTATATAGGATCAATACGAAGTCTCACCTTTTTTTGAATAAGTATTCATATTATTTAATTTATTTTTGAAAAAACACCCTTTAATACAAAGTTAGCAATAAAACAAGTTTAAAATTTTTAAATGCAAAAATAACTTCAGATCCTCCTTAGTCACTCTAAAATGAAGCTAAGGTGATGTTTTTGATTTTTTTTGCATTTTCAAAACCTCAAACCCTCTTCTCACTCCTGTGAACTCCATGCAACCTCAGTCGAGATAGTCCAATTTGTGAAGGTTTTTTCAAGCAAAGATCATTAGATCAAGTTTATCATTTTATATCATAACTATGTAACATAAAAAGGCTATATGCGCAGGTTTTTCATTTTTTAGATTTTTTTTGAATTAGTTATACACATTTGAATGTTCGGTCAAACCTTTCAAAACCCCATTGACTGCCTCCAAACCCCATGTAACCCTAGCGCCAAACGTCCACCGTCGATCTAACCCTAACGCCAAACTGCGGCCGTCGGATAGGCCTTCTAGAAGGATTCCGTGGGGGCGATCCGTGGGCTCCAATCTGATTGGCCACCGTTTTTTCTCTCTGACGAACAGATAACGTTGAG
>NW_021267980.1:0-611 GCF_002162155.2 Triticum dicoccoides
CCTGATACTCTGAAAGAGATTGTCCAGTTTGTACACGAAGTGCGTCCAGTTTTTGCCGTGACCCTCTCTACTCTTTCGCACATGCTATGTGGGTGAAATGATGATACCATGCCAAGTTTCAACTTTTTCATAGTTCATTTTGTAGTGATTTTCAATTTCACGGTCATTTAGCTCTCTAAACAAATCGGTAAGTGACTGAAAAACAGCAAATGATGTCAGAACGTGTTGGAAATTGATGACGTCGCTTTGATTGCTTCATATTGAACGCAAAAGAAATTGGGATTTCAGATAAGTTTAAAAAGCATGGAAGTGCCCGTGTAACAGATGAGTTCTCGTCCGAAACCCTGATACTCCGAAAGAGATTGTCCAGTTTGTAAATGAAGTGCGTCCTGTTTTTGCCGTGACCCTCTCTACTCTTTCGCACATGCTATGCGGGTGAAATGATGATACCATGCGAAGTTTCAACATTTTCAAAGTTCATTTTTTAGTTTTTTTCAATTTCACGGTCATTTAGCTCTCTAAACAAATCAGTAAATGACTGAAAAACAGCAAATGATGTCAGAACGTGTTGGAAATTTATGACGTCGCTTTGAATGCTGCATATTGAACGC
>NW_021267981.1:0-3400 GCF_002162155.2 Triticum dicoccoides
TGTTCACCACACCACTCTCATTACCGACATAAACATTTCACTCTAGCCCATCACCCAGATGAACCAGACCTGACACGACTCTAAGCATAGCAGGCATAGCAAGGTAGGAACAACACACACATATGGCTCAAACAACTCCTACACATGCTAGTGGGTTTCATCTAGTTACTGTGGCAATGACAGATCATGCAGAGGAAATGGGTTCAACTACCGGAGCACACAGCAGTTTGAAACGCGTTGTCTTAATGCAGTAAAAGAGAGCAGGAGCGAGAACATGGGATTGTATCGATATGATCAAATGGTTGGTTGCTTGCCTGATGGTTCGATGCACTGATACGGTTCTTCGTTAGGGTAATCACGGTACTCCTCGGAGGCAGAACCTGTCGCAAAGGACATCGATACACAACCATCACCAAACAATGTGCAACAATATGATGCATGCATGAAACATGGCAATATGAGTGTGTTGGGCTAATGCAACTAAAACCAGAAGGGTTTGAACAAATTTGAATCAAAGATTCAAATTTCAAACTCAAACTTGGCCTTTTAAAGTGCTTTTCCTTGTTCTGCTTGAAACATCAATTTAACTTGTTTGATCATGCATGAAAATAGTACAGATGGATAGATTGGATTTTTCTGATCATTTTTCATATATAATTTGTCCAATTTGGAGTTACAGAATAAAAGTTATGAATTTTTGAAGTTTAAATAATATTCTGGAATTTCCTGATTTAATTTAAATCCAGAAATATAATTATTGCGCCAGCATGACGTCAGCATGACGTCAGTGGTCAACTGCGGCTGTCTGGGGTCAAACCTGACGTGTGGGGCCCACACGTCAGTGACAGGGGGGTTAAACAGGGTTAAATTAATCCTAATTACTAATTAGTGGCGCTGGGGCCCACTGGTCAGTGTCAGGGGGTTAACTAACAGTGGTTAGCACTAATCCTAATTAGCTACAGGGCTGGGCCCACCTCTCAGGGACTCAGGGGGGTCCTGCCGTGGTCAAAGTGGGTCAAACCCACCGGCGACGTGACGCCGGCGAGGCCCGAGACGGCGGCGCGATGCGGGATCGCGCTACAGGGCACGGGCGAGGCCGTTCTTGGGCTCGTTGGAGAGCTCTTGCTCCCGCGCGTCGAACGGTGGTGGTGGCCGTGCCTGAGGTGGCCGGAGTCGACGGCGGTGAGCTCGGCTGCGGCCGCCGGAGTTCGGTCGTGCACGGAAACGGGGTTGGAGCTCGAAGGCGAGCTAAGCGAGGCGCTAGGGATGCTCTACGGAGCCTTACGAACTCGTTGGACTCGCCGGGGTGACCAAATGGTCACCGGAGCTGCGTCGACGGCGAGCTCGGCGACGGCGGAGGTTCGGCCGCGGTGGGGAAGAGGCTACGGTGAGGGAACGAGGGGGAGAAGAGGGGGAACGGTGGCGTAGCTCACCGCGGTTGCAGTGGGCGTCGAAGCGGGCTCGGGGACGCGCTGGAGACGGCGAATCGACGGCGACGGTGGTCGGAGCCCGAGGAGGGGAACGGCGACGTGACGGTGATGCAGGGCTTCCGGAGACCCGTGGAGCGGTGGGGAGGAAGAGGAGGTCGAGGCGGAGCTCCTGAGCTAGTCGGGGGAGCGAGGGGTGGCCGGAGATGGCTGCTATGGCGAACGGCGGCGACGGTGGTGTTCGGCCGTGTGAGAGAGAGAGCGAGGGAGAGGAGGGGAGAGCCGGGGGAGAGTGAGAGAGAGCAGGAGGGGAGGCGTGGCGTCGTCCGGGGCATCGAGCGAGGAGGGGAGGGCAGGCAGGCAGGGAGAGAGGTGGCGTGGCGCGGTGGCGCGCGCGCGCGCCGGCCACACTCCCCTCCCTCTGTCGGGACGAAGACGACAGAGGAGGGAGGCGGGCTGGGCCGCCTGCTGGCTGGGCCGGCCAGCTGGCTGGGCTGCACAGGGAGGAGCCCAGGTAAGTTTCTCCCTTTATTTATATTTCTGTTTTCTAATTTCTGACATTTGTTTTGATTTAAATAATATATTAAATCATTTATTTAACTTATGCCAATTTTTGCAGGAGCTAGATATATTATTCCAGAGCTCCTTTATAATTGGCATAATATTTGGACATATATTAATATATATAATTAATATATTTCCAATACAAATATTTATGTATTAATTCCAAATGCCCAAAATAAATACCTATGAGCTCTTAAAAATATTGGTTTGATTTTTATCTCTGCCCAATATTTTCAGAGAGCAACATGAGCATTTTCTTGGACCCTTTTGGAGAAATTTTTATTTAGGTCATTTCCAAAATGATTCTGAGGGTTTCACAGATCCCCATTTCAAGTTTCTGATGAAAGAGTAAACATGATGCAACACTCTAATGCATGACTAGCTAGGGTGTGACAACTCACCCCCACTCAAAAGAATCTCGTCCCGAGATTTGGGTTCCTCCGGGAAGAAGGCGGGATACTCAAGTCGAAGACGATCCTCCCTTTCCCAAGTTGCTTCATCCTCAGAATTGTGCGACCATTGAACCTTGAGAAACTTGATATTATGACGTCGAGTGGTACGTTCGGCCTGATCGAGGATACGAATGGGGTACTCTCGATATGTAAGATTATCTTGGAGATCAAGCGTTTCGTGGTCCACTCCACGGATAGGATCCGAGAAGCAACGCCTGAGTTGAGAAACGTGGAAGACATCGTGGACCCTGGAGAGGTGCGGAGGTAGTTCCAACTGGTAGGCAACTTCCCCTCGTTTGGCGAGAATGCGAAAAGGTCCAATGTAACGAGGAGCCAATTTGCCTTTGATACCGAAACGATGGGTTCCCTTCAGAGGGGTGACCCGAAGATAAGCCTTATCGTCAACCTCAAAAGTCATAGCTTTATGTTTTCGGTCATATTGACTCTTTTGGCGAGTTTGGGCTGTTTTCAACTTTTCACGAACGATGCGAACTTGTTCTTCTGCTTCCTGAATCATATCCGGGCCAAAGAATTGTCTTTCCCCGGTCTCTGACCAGTTAAGGGGTGTTCGACACCGTCGTCCATAGAGAACTTCAAAAGGGGCTTTACCCAAGCTAGATTGATAGCTGTTGTTGTAAGCGAATTCGGCAAATGGAAGGCACTTCTCCCAGTCCATTCCGAATGAGATAACAGAGGCTCGAAGCATGTCTTCTAGAATTTGGTTGACGCGTTCCACTTGACCACTCGACTGAGGGTGGAAGGCGGTGCTAAAGGAGAGACGAGTTCCCATAGCATTTTGGAAACTTTCCCAAAATCGAGAGGTGAAAAGACTTCCTCGATCCGAGTTAATTTCCAAAGGAACACCATGAAGGGACACTATTCGGGAGATGTATAAGTCTGCCAGTTGACTAGCGGTTATACTCTCTCGAACAGGTAGGAAATGGGCTACTTTGGAAA
>NW_021267982.1:0-1816 GCF_002162155.2 Triticum dicoccoides
TGTCACACCCTAGCTAGTCATGCATTAGAGTGTTGCATCATGTTTACTCTTTCATCAGAAACTTGAAATGGGGATCTGTGAAACCCTCAGAATCATTTTGGAAATGACCTAAATAAAAATTTCTCCAAAAGGGTCCAAGAAAATGCTCATGTTGCTCTCTGAAAATATTGGGCAGAGATAAAAATCAAACCAATATTTTTAAGAGCTCATAGGTATTTATTTTGGGCATTTGGAATTAATACATAAATATTTGTATTGGAAATATATTAATTATATATATTAATATATGTCCAAATATTATGCCAATTATAAAGGAGCTCTGGAATAATATATCTAGCTCCTGCAAAAATTGGCATAAGTTAAATAAATGATTTAATATATTATTTAAATCAAAACAAATGTCAGAAATTAGAAAACAGAAAAATAAATAAAGGGAGAAACTTACCTGGGCTCCTCCCTATGCAGCCCAGCCAGCTGGCCGGCCCAGCCAGCAGGCGGCCCAGCCCGCCTCCCTCCTCTGTCGTCTTCGTCCCGACAGAGGGAGGGGAGTGTGGCCGGCGCGCGCGCGCGCCACCGCGCCACGCCACCTCTCTCCCTGCCTGCCTGCCCTCCCCTCCTCGCTCGATGCCCCGGACGACGCCACGCCCCCCCTGCTCTCTCTCACTCTCCCCCGGCTCTCCCCTCCTCTCCCTCGCTCTCTCTCTCACACGGCCGAACACCACCGTCGCTGCCGTTCGCCATAGCAGCCATCTCCGGCCACCCCTCGCTCCCCCGACTAGCTCAGGAGCTCCGCCTCGACCTCCTCTTCCTCCCCACCGCTCCACGGGTCTCCGGAAGCCCTGCATCGCCGTCACGTCGCCGTTCCCCTCCTCGGGCTCCGACCACCGTCGCCGTCGATTCGCCGTCTCCAGCGTGTCCCCGAGCCCGCTTCGACGCCCACTGCAACCGCGGTGAGCTACGCCACCGTTCCCCCTCTTCTCCCCCTCGTTCCCTCACCGTAGCCTCTTCCCCACCGCGGCCGAACCTCCGCCGTCGCCGAGCTCGCCGTCGACGCAGCTCCGGTGACCATTTGGTCACCCCGGCGAGTCCAACGAGTTCGTAAGGCTCCGTAGAGCATCCCTAGCGCCTCGCTTAGCTCGCCTTCGAGCTCCACCCCCGTTTCCGTGCACGACCGAACTCCGGCGGCCGCAGCCGAGCTCGCCGCCGTCGACTCCGGCCACCTCAGGCACGGCCACCACCACCGTTCGACGCGCGGGAGCAAGAGCTCTCCAACGAGCCCAAGAACGGCCTCGCCCGTGCCCTGTAGCGCGATCCCGCATCGCGCCGCCGTCTCGGGCCTCGCCGGCGTCACGTCGCCGGTGGGTTTGACCCACTTTGACCACGGCAGGACCCCCCTGAGTCCCTGACAGGTGGGCCCAGCCCTGTAGCTAATTAGGATTAGCGCTAACCACTGTTAGTTAACCCCCTGACACTGACCAGTGGGCCCCAGCGCCACTAATTAGTAATTAGGATTAATTTAACCCTGTTTAACCCCCCTGTCACTGACGTGTGGGCCCCACACGTCAGGTTTGACCCCAGACAGCCGCAGTTGACCACTGACGTCATGCTGACGTCATGCTGGCGCAATAATTATATTTCTGGATTTAAATTAAATCAGGAAATTCCAGAATATTATTTAAACTTCAAAAATTCATAACTTTTATTCTGTAACTCCAAATTGGACAAATTATATATGAAAAATGATCAGAAAAATCCAATCTATCCATCTGTACTATTTTCATGCATGATCAAACAAGTTAAATTGATGTTTCAAGCA
>NW_021267983.1:0-940 GCF_002162155.2 Triticum dicoccoides
AGTGTTGATAACCGACAGGTAAGCGCACCCTGGGCTTCGTTAATCATGGAAATCACTCCGGGGCCCCAAAACAATGAGTAGTAGTCCATGAAACAGGAAAGAATCGGCCAAAACTGTGAGTGTTGAAGACCGACACGTAAACGCACCCCGCGGTTCGTTAATCGTGGAAATCACTCCGGGACCCCAAAACAGCGAGTAATAGTCCACAAAACGGGCCAGAATCGGCCAAAACTGTGAGTGTTGATGAAATCGACCGACACGGAAACACACCCCACGGTTCGTTAACCGTGGAAATCACTCCGGGACCCCAAAAGAGTGAGCAATAGTCCACGAAACGGGCCAGAATCGGCCAAAACTATGAGTGTTGATGGCCGTCACGTGAGTGCACCTTGGGGTTCAACAACCATGGAAATTGCTCTGGGACCCCAAAATGCTGAGTAATAGTGCACGAAACGGAACAGAATCGGCCAAAATTGTGATTTTTTATGACCGACACGTAAACGCACCACGTGGTTCTTAAATCGCGGAAATAACTCCGGGACCCCCGAAAATAAGTAATAGTCCAGGAAATGGGCCAGAATTGGCCCAAACTGCGATTGTTGACGACCTACACGTAAGCGCACCTTCGGTTCAACAACCATGAAAATCGCTTTGGGACCCCAAAACGGTGAGTAATAGTCCACGAAACGGGTCAGAATCGACAAAAACCGCGAGTGCTGATGACCGACAGGTAAACGCACCCCGGGGTTCGTTAATCGTGGAAATCACTCCGGAACCCCAAAACGATGAGTAGTAGTCACAAAAGGAGCCAGAATCGGCCAAAACTATGAGTGTTGATGGCTGACACGTAAACGCACCCCGGGGTTCGTTAAACGTGGAAATCACACCGGGGCCCCAAAACAGTGAGTAATAATCCACGAAACAGGCCAGAGTCGGCCAA
>NW_021267984.1:0-1830 GCF_002162155.2 Triticum dicoccoides
CATCCACGTTCCTTGCTGGCAGCATGACAAGACCTTGCCACGGTTGATGACTTCGACAAGGACGATTTTGATCATGGGCTAAGTAAACCCCTCAGCGCAATAGCAGGGTAAGCATGAACACTATGATATGTCCAAAACGAATAAAAGAATCATGTTATGTTAGATATATAACATTATGATCGAGTGTTCCTGAATTGTAGTATTAATTTTTCTAAGAGCGTCTAGGCCACGACGGCTTATGGATCCAAGGAGTAGATTCATTGGCTGCAGTTTGAAGCCAATGGCTGCCAATTTTCTAAATGTCACCATCTCTGTTTTGTTTTATCTTATAAGTTGGAAATTTGATAACATGTGTTTGATGTTTTTCCTTCAAATTAGACTAATTGTAAGTCCTTCTAGGGCTGATGTTCCCCAACATTACTATCTTCCAGAATTTAGGTCCGATGGGGTCTTCCCTTTTCACATGTGTGCATTCAGCTAAAGTGCCATCTAATTGCTGCCATTAATCACAAATAGAAGTGCAGTCTGAAAGTTGTGGTACTTGATTTCAAAACAAAATAAAAACCATATGATGCTCCAACATAGTATCTTCTAATTTCTAAGTTTGACTTAGAACGATGCACTTCGAAATTTACATTTATGCTATGCATGCATGCTGGTACACTGGAGCATAATTCTATCATCTACCTATGGAGGAACATCCAACATGGATGCTCTTAAGAGTACCCGTACGTAGCCTTTTAATTTTTGTAACATGCACTCATCACTACCTGCTTTTATGCACTTGATCTGATGTTTTGACATGTATACTTAAATTTGTTGTTTGTTCAAATGTTCCTCACATTTTGCTCAAGTAAAACATGGCTATTTTTTTTAAAAAATAATACATTATTTTTATTAATTTTCATAAATATTACGCTGAATAAAAAAATTCAAAAATAATACACCGTCGGCCCGCTGCAGGCCGACTGGGCCTAGTCGGCCCACAGCTGGAACATTTTTTATTCAAAAATAAATATTCCTTTTTTGCATATATATTGTACATTTTTTATACATCAGGAACATTTTTTATACACGTTTAACATTTTTTAATTACATGGTTAACATTTTTTAAACATATATTTTTTATGCCTACTTTTTTTGCAAAAACAATTAGCCCACAGCGAGCCAATTAGCTCCAGTCGGCCCACAGTGGGCCAATAGGACGCAATCAGCCCACAGTGGGCCGACAGGGGCCAGTCGGCCAGCTATAGGCCGACTGGAATCCAATCGGCCTGCTGTGGGCCGACTAGGCCCAGTTGGCCTGCAGTGGGCCGATGGTGTATTATTTTTGAAATTTTTTTATCCCACGTAATATTTATGAAAATTAATAAAAAGAATGTATTATTTTTAAAAAATTAGCTAAAACATGTGTATGTTCAGTTTGTCTTCTTAATTTCTTGACCAATTTGTCAATGAGGCTAAATACCTACGGTTATTTTATGCCTATTGTCCTTTGAGATTGTTAAAATAACTTCCCCGAGATATGTGAACTGATGCTCCTGCTACTTCCGGACATTATATTATTCAGACTTCTATAAATATGTACCCAACTGCGTAATTGCTTAGCTTATGGATTTTATTTCTTCCAACTTTATAAATTCACAAAGGATTAAAACAAGTCTGCTGAGTTGTTGGATTAGGTACATGTATGTTGAAACTTATGGTTCGAAACTTATGGCTTTTCAAGACCATTTGTCCCTCTTTTGCTCCTCTAATATATATTGTCCCTTTATGTTGGATAACCATTACTTTTGTGCTAATTTTCTCGACACAGTGAAGATTTTTTTT
>NW_021267985.1:0-557 GCF_002162155.2 Triticum dicoccoides
CCGAGGATCTTCTCCGTCGAATTCGGCCACTCCGGCGCGCCCCCGAGCTCGCTGACCCTCCCTGCACGATCCCCGTGAGTCCCTGCTCCGTTTCCCCCTAACCCCAAGCTCGATTTCGAGCTCTAGCCGCCCCCTCTACCGGAGCCGAGACGCTCCGCCGCACGGGCTCGTCGCCGGTGAAGCTCCGGTGACCTTTTGGTCCCACGCCTGCGTCCGTTGCACTCGTTGTGTCCCGTAGAGTAAAACTAGCGCGACCACCGTCTTGTTTGCACACCGCAGCGCCGGTCCCGCGAACACCCGAGCTCCGGCAGCCGCAAAAGAGGTCGCCGCCGGCAGCTCCGGCCACCCCAGCCTCCGCCACGCCACCGTTGGATGCGCCACTCCACGCTCTCCCCGTAGCTGCTCCCTGCGCGCCAAAAGAGCCCCTGTAGTGGGTTTCCGACGCGCACCACCGCGTCTGGCCTCGCCGGCGTCAAGCCGCCGGTGGGTCTGACCACGTTGACCACGGCGGGACACACACACCCCCCCCTCTGGGTCGATGACAGGTGGGGCCAGCC
>NW_021267985.1:567-1301 GCF_002162155.2 Triticum dicoccoides
CCCCCTCTGCTGACACTGACAGGTGGGCCCCCGCCATCAGGTGATTAGCTTAAGCTAATCACCACCTAATCTAACCCCAGAGCCACTGACATGTGGGCCCTAGTGCCCTAATCCTTAATTAAACTAAAATAAACCCCCCTGTTAACCTGTGACGCTGACTAATGGGACCCCCTGGTCACGTTTGACCCGGGGCAGCCCTGTTGACTTGCTGATGCAAGCATGACGCACTGCTGATGTCATAAAGTATTTTCTGGATTTAATTATATTCAGGAAATTCCAGAAATGCCTAAAACTTCTAAAAATCATAGAAAATTAACCGTAACTCCAAATTAAATAATTTATATATGAAAAATTATCAGAAAAATTCAAGGAATCCATCTGTACCATTTTCATGCATGTTAGAACAACTTATAGCTGCTGTTTAGCACAAATCAATTAAATGGCATTTGAATAATCACATATGGAGTTGAATTTGAATCTTATATTCAAACCAACTTCATTTAATCTGTTGCTAGTTGCATTAGCCCAAAACACATCCATTTTGCCATGTCATGATCATGCATCATATTGTGCATTGCATTGATCGTGTTTTTCTGTATTTGCCGGTAATTGTCCCCTCTCGATAGACGTGTACCGCCGATGTGATCGATGACACCGATGAAGAGCTATATTATCTTCAGAAGTGCCAGGCAAGCAAAACCCCCTTGTTCATTCCGATACAATCCTACTCTCTC
>NW_021267986.1:0-1550 GCF_002162155.2 Triticum dicoccoides
CCCATCACTTCAACAGGCAAGAAGTTGTTGAAGACTCTTCAAGCTCAACCGGGATCGTTTCATCAAACAACTACAAGAGACGTAGCAACACCTGAGGAAAACCCGGGAGACTGCACGAGGCACAAGGCACGACTATGGAGTCCGAGAACCCCTAGGGTAGGATGAGTCGTGTACCCCTATGCGCAGTCGAGTCCGTATGATGGTTCGAGTAGAACCATGATTGTGTGTTGCTTGTTTTTATTTGTTTATGTTTTGATATAAGTCGCACTTTTGCCCTAGGCAACAAGTATGCGACTATATCACCTGCCTTATTTTGTTGTTTGTGTTTGGCCTATTTGGCACTTGTTTGTTCGCACTTGCACTATAGAACCCCCTTTAGGCGTTCCCCTCCTCTATGCTACTTCCCCCCTCTCATCTCTCTCCTCAACCGAAGACAAGCAAGACAATATGCACCAAGGATTTCACCTCGGCGACCAGCAAGCGTTGATGACTTTTACTACAGCCTCCTCGACCAAGTGCAACCCCGTAGAATTAGGTTTAACCCTCAAGATTAGAGACCCGTTCCTAGACCCTTTGAGGCTCCACGAGATACCCCAGCTCGAAACCTTAACCATGAGCTTAACCTACGGAATTGCAGGAGAATCTGTTAAGCCTCCGTAACCTTGCTTGTCACTGGGTTCATTATGGAACTAGTGGACGTAGTGAATGAGCACGTTATCTTCCTAAGATCGCACCAAAACTGACGATGCCATAGGAAGACCAATTCAAGGATATAGGGACAGAGGGCAAGGACTTGATGAGTTTATATCAATGACTTTGAGGAACTATCTGAGACTCTTTGGTGGATTATAAGGCTTCCATATTGGTGATGAACTTGGTGGGATCATGATTATAGAGTAGCGTAGCTTTCACTACCCATGAGTGAGTTGGATTTATAGGACGAATTTGATCGCAAGCTAAAATTCTTGGAAATATTTGGATTTAACTTAGCCATGGGATATTGATAGGAGACAATTGATATTACGTAAGTGACTTGGGGGGAAACATGTAGGATTTCTCGTTGGACAAAGACTTGGGGTTAAATAGGTGATCCTAGTTGAATATAGATGCTGAGTATGTCTACATGGTTCGGAGTAAATTGGATTTAGACTGGTGATCTCGATCATGATACCATGTTTCTCGGTGGACGATAAACTAGGAGATTGGGCTAATTGTCGGAGTTTATTTAGGCATCTTTGTGAGCTTGACCTTGGAGTATTATTAGAATGCAATAATGGCAATTGGTGGACTAACTATAGTAAGGCAGCCCTTTCAAGTAATGGGGATTATAAGGACTTTAGGAGATCATGTGGAACACCAGCATAGGCGTTGGGTTTGTAGAATTAATGGATTATGTAGCGATTAATGGAAGTTAACAGGTTGTTGGAGTTGATTCATAGGAAAGGAAACAAGATTTTGGAGTGGCATATGACGTGTTTCCTTAATTCAGAGATGCGCCAGCATGGACCTTGGAGGAATAGGATGAGCACTTGGATTGTCCTGTTTTATTC
>NW_021267987.1:0-1890 GCF_002162155.2 Triticum dicoccoides
GAATTTCTTGACGTCTACTGATATTACCAATTCTTTGACATTCATCACAAGACAAAACAAACTTACGTGCATCCTTGAAGAGAGTAGGCCAATAAAAACCGGATTGCAATACCTTATGTGCAGTTCTATCTCCAGCGTGGTGTCCTCCATAGGCTTCGGAGTGACACTTGCGTAGGATCTGTTCCTGTTCATGCTCAGGTACACAACGTCTAATAACACCATCTACTCCTTCTTTATAAAGATGTGGGTCATCCCAAAATTAGTGTCGCAAGTCATAGAAAAACTTTTTCTTTTGTTGGTATGTGAAGCTAGGCGGTATAAATTTAGCAACAATATAATTAGCATAATCAGCATACCAAGGAGTGCTACAAGAAGTACTTATGACATTTAATTGCTCATCAGGAAAGCTATCATTAATAGGTAGTGGGTCATCAAGAACATTCTCTAGCCTAGACAAGTTGTCAGCAACGGGGTACTCAGCTCCTTTTCTATCAACAATATGTAAATCAAATTCTTGAAGCAAGAGAACCCATCTAATGAGTCTAGGTTTTGCATCTTTCTTTTCCATAAGATATTTAATAGCAGCATGATCTGTATGAATAGTTAATCTAGAATCAACAATATAGGGTCTGAATTTATCACAAGCAAATGCAACCGCTAAAAGTTCCTTTTCGGTAGTAGCATAATTTCTTTGAGCATTGTCTAGAGTCTTACTAGCATAATGGATGACATTCAATTTCTTATCAACTCTTTGCCCTAGAACAACACCTACAGCATAATCACTAGCATCACACATAATTTCAAAGGGTAAATTCCAATCAGGTGGCTGAACAACAGGTGCAGAGACTAATGCTTTCTTAAGTATTTCAAATGCTTCTACACAATCATCATCAAATACAAATGGTACATCTTTTTGTAATAAATTAGTCAGAGCCCGAGAGATTTTTGAGAAGTCCTTGATGAACCTCCTATAAAATCCGGCGTGACCAAGGAAACTTCTTATACCTTTGATGTCCTGGGTACATGGCATCTTTTCAATAGCATCAACCTTGGCTTTATCAACTTCAATACCTCTTTCAGAAACTTTGTGCCCGAAGACAATACCTTCATTAACCATAAAGTGGCACTTTTCCCAATTCAAGACAAGATTAGTTTCTTCACATCTCTACAAAACTCGAGCAAGATTGCTCAAGCAATCATCAAAAGAGGAACCATAGACGGAAAAGTCATCCATGAAAACCTCACAAATTTTCCTACAAAAGTCAGAGAGTATAGCCACCATGCATCTTTGAAAGGTAGCAGGTGCATTACATAAACCAAAAGGCATACGTCTATAAGCAAAAGTACCAAAAGGGCATGTAAAAGTAGTCTTTGATTGATCTTTAGCCGACATAGGTATTTGAGAAAAACCAGAATAACCATCTAGAAAGCAATAGTGTGTATGTTTGCATAATATTTCTAGCATTTGATCAATAAAAGGTAAGGGGTAATGATCTTTCTTAGTAGCCTTATTTAATTTGCGGAAATCAATTACCATCCTATAACCTGTGATAATTCTTTGCGGAATCAATTCATCTTTATCATTAGGGACAACAGTAATACCTCCCTTCTTAGGGACACAATGGACAGGACTTACCCACTAACTATCAGCAACGGGATAAATTATACCTGCCTCCAGAAGCTTGAGTATTTCTTTTCTTACCACTTCTTTCATTTTAGGATTCAAACATCGTTGAGGATCACAAACTGGTTTGGCATCAACTTCCAAATTTATTTTATGTTGACATAGAGTGGGACTGATGCCCTTAAGATCATCCAGAGTATATCCAATAGTAGCACGGTGCTTCTTCAGAGTTTTCAATAATCTTTATTCTTCATGCTCTGAAAGGT
>NW_021267988.1:0-1014 GCF_002162155.2 Triticum dicoccoides
GGTAACGAGATTGAACAAGGTATTGGATACCGACGATCGAATCTCGGGCAAGTAACATACCGATAGACAAAGGGAATTGAATACGGGATTGATTAAGTCCTTGACATCGTGGTTCATCCGATGAGATCATCGTGGAACATGTGGGAGCCATCATGGGTATCCAGATCCCGCTGTTGGTTATTGACCGGAGAACGTCTCGGTCATGTCTACATGTCTCCCGAACCCGTAGGGTCTACACACTTAAGGTTCGATGACGCTAGGGTTATAAAGGAAGTTTGTATGTGGTTACCGAATGTTGTTCGGAGTCCCGGATGAGATCCCGGATGTCACGAGGAGTTCCGGAATGGTCCGGAGGTAAAGATTTATATATGGGAAGTCCTATTTTGGCCACTGGAAAATGTTCGGGATTTTTCGGTATTGTACCGGGAAGGTTCTAGAAGGTTCCGGAGTGGGGCCCACCTGCATGGGGGGACCCACATGAACGTGGGTAGTGGGGGAAAGGCCCCACACCCCTGGTCAAGGCGCACCAAGATCCCCCCTTAGAAGGAATAAGATCATATCCCGAAGGGATAAGATCAAGATCCCTAAAAAGGAGGGATAACAATCGGTGGGGAAGGAAATAATGAGATTTCTTTCCTCCCACCTTGGCCAACGCCCCAATGGACTTGGAGGGCAAGAAACCAGCCCCTCCACCCCTATATATAGTGGGGAGGCGCATGGGAGCTATACACGAAGTTCTGGCGCAGCCCTCCCCCTCTCACAAGTACTCCTCCTCTCCCGCGGTGCTTGGCGAAGCCCTGCAGGATTGCCACGCTCCTCCACCACCACCACGCCGTTGTGCTGCTGCTGGATGGAGTCTTCCTCAACCTCTCCCTCTCTCCTTGCTGGATCAAGGCTTGGGAGACGTCACCGGACTGTATGTGTGTTGAACGCGGAGGTGCCGTGCGTTCGGCACTTGATCATCGGTGATTTGAATCACGACGAGTACGACTCCATCAACCCCGTTCACTTGAA
>NW_021267989.1:0-2000 GCF_002162155.2 Triticum dicoccoides
GGGTCAGCATAGATAGCCTGGAGATACCCTTGTGCTCCCGGAAGTGATCCTGGCATATACCGGAAATCAGAGTCCCGAAATAGACCAGATCTGACTCGCATGATGGTCATCATAGAGTAGGCGGCGTCCTGCACAGCCATCTCAATAGTAACCCCGAGTCCATAGGAGCAGTGAAGGGGCTCGGTGGACCCAGGATAAGATGGAAATATCCTGACAGTGCAGAGATACTGGCTTTGATTAAAGTCTCGGAATTGCTCTTCGACCGTGTACTCAGGATACCAACGGTATCCAGCCTCAGTCATTACCCTGACCAACATGGCAGTATGGCCGGGTACATCTAGGCATCGAGTCAGGCGAACCACTTGATTAAGGTCGCGAGTGGCCATCTGAAAGCACAATCATAATGCAAAGGCATTAGAATTTCTAGCAAAATTTTGGCAGCATAACAGTTGTAAATGCTCAAGAAGGATTTTGAGACATTTGACAAAGGATTTCATACACACTCAACATCATCATATCAAAGTTCTGAATCCATCCTAACAACATAACGTGGTAGAAGAACTGAACTAGGCTTGTAACCATCAAACCTATAAGGTACTACTGATTAGTAACACGTGATCCTGATAGAGAGAATAGATCCTAATTCCTTAACCCCCGGTGGAACAATAGACTGACTCAGATCAGAATGTCATAAGATAAAGGAGTAAAAAGAGCCTTACGTTCCAACCCACAAACAATTCCCCTACATATAACTAAAGAATTTCTAGACTCAACATCGACCGGTTTGGCTTGGAGAACCTACAGGCAGTCCGGCTCTGATGCCAACGCTGTCAGGACCCCGACTCGATGTCACATCGATCTAGCTTGTAACACCTCATATCACTTTGCGGCCTCACACATGGTAACCCCACGGGTGTCGCCTTACCTTTGCCCGGGACCGTTTGCGCCTTTTGGCTCACGTATATGATAGTGTCGCTAGCATCCATATGATAAAGAGCCCGGGCTGACATGACTAGTCGTAAACCCAAAGTGGCATAGACTTACAGGGACAGGCATCCATGACCCAGCAACGAATGTGTCGGTCATCAGCAAGTGGGTCCGGGCTGTAGCACTGGGCTAGCAGGACTCCGGTAAACCGGGCTGTAGCGGGCTAACAGGACTCCGGTACTCAATGCGTGACATTTCCCCGAAGGGACAGACACAGGAACGAAGAAGGACACATGCCGGCCAGCCTAAGTGTTCCCGAGCAGTAGCAAGCTACCATGGCTCAGAGGTAACACTAGGAGACATTTCCCGGTAAGAGAGGCTACTAAGGACAAACAACTAGATAGTCAGATCCCACACATACCAAGCATTTCAAACATACACACAATATGCTCGATATGTGCAAATACAACAAGGCATCACAACATGACTCTATGACACAAGTACTTTATTTAAGGCTCAGAGAGCCATACATAACATACACAATGGTACGGGTCACACGACCCACCATTCAAGTCATACAGTCATACAAACCAGCAGCGGAAGTAACTTGTCTGAGTACAGACAGCTAGTAAAATAAAAGAGGCTTGGAAAGCCTAGCTATACTACGAGGTCCTTCACAAGCTCAGGATCACCACCTGGGCCTTAGCCTACTCATTGATGTCAACGTCTATGTAGAACCCATCAGAAGGGGTTGCAGCGTCTTCTGTAAAAATGTAAATTATAGCAACATGAGTACAAAGGTACTCAGCAAGACTTACATCAGATCCTACATACATGCATATTATCAAGAAGGGTTGGTGGAGTTGTTGCAGCAAGCCAGCTTTGACTCTTGGCTAGGCTAACCTACGAGACTCCAACTCGAAATGGTTTTGCGCACACGAGTCCACTACTCACCAATTCAATACACTACCGAGGATCCACCTCCGTCTTCCTACGGAAGAGCCATCCTCGGCACTCACACTTATCTTGAGGCTTTTAGTAGTTTCCATTTACTTGTCTATGAACTGTATAGG
>NW_021267990.1:0-1357 GCF_002162155.2 Triticum dicoccoides
CAAGACCACAACGTGATATGCCAATTGCTATTTACCCTTCATAAGGACCCTTTTCATCGAATCCGTTCCGACTAAAGTGGGAGAGACTGGCACCCGCTAGCCACCTTATGCACCAAGTGCATGTCAATCGGTGGAACCTGTCTCACGTAAGAGTACGTGTAAGGTCGGTCCGGGCCGCTTCATCCCACAATACCGTCGAAACAAGATTGGACTAGTAACGGTAAGCATATTGAACAACATCAACGCCCACAACTACTTTGTGTTCTACTCGTGCAAAGAATCTACGCAATAGACCTAGCTCATGATGCCACTGTTGGGGAACGTAGCAGAAATTCAAAAAATTTCCTACGTAACACCAAGATCTATCTATGGAGAGACCAGCAACGAGTAGAAAGAGAGTGCATCTACATACCCTTGTAGATCGCTAAGCGGAAGCGTTCAAGTGAACGGGGTTGATGGAGTCATACTCGTCGTGATTCAAATCACCGATGATCAAGTGCCGAACGGACGGCACCTCCGCGTTCAACACACATACAGCCCGGTGACGTCTCCCATGCCTTGATCCAGCAAGGAGAGAGGGAGAGGTTGAGGAAGACTCCATCTAGCAGCAGCACAACGGCGTGGTGGTGATGGAGGAGCGTGGCAATCCTGCAGGGCTTCGCCAAGCACCTACGGGAGAGGAGGAGGTGTCACGGGAGGGAGGGAGGCGCCAAGGGCTCAGGTGTGGATGCCCTCCCTCCCCTCCACTATATATAGGGGCAGGGGAGAGGGGGGAGGCGCAGCCTTGCCCCCTACTCCAAGAAAGGGGTGCGGCCAAGAGGGGGGGAGGAGTCCATCCTCCCCAAGGCACCTCGGAGGTGCCTTCCCCCTCGAGGACTCTTCCCTCTAGGGTTCCCTAGGCGCATGGGCCTCTTGGGGCTGGTGCCCTAGGCCCATGTAGGCCAAGGCGCACCCCCTACAGCCCATGTGGCCCCCCGGGGCAGGTGGCCCCACCCGGTGGTCCCGGTACAATACCGATGACCCCGAAACTTGTCCCGATGGCCGAAACAGGACTTCCTATATATAAATCTTTACCTCCGGACCATTCCGGAACTCCTCGTGACGTCCGGGATCTCATCCGGGACTCCGAACAACATTCGGTAACCACATACAAGCTTCCTTTATAACCCTAGCGTCATCGAACCTTAAGTGTGTAGACCCTACGGGTTCGGGAGACATGCAGACATGACCGAGACGTTCTCCGGTCAATAACCAACAGCGGGATCTGGATACCCATGTTGGCTCCCACATGTTCCACGATGATCTCATCGGATGAACCACGATGTCAAGGACTTAATCAATCCCGTATACAATTCCC
>NW_021267991.1:0-1262 GCF_002162155.2 Triticum dicoccoides
AACTCAACATCCCTGTCAGGTGGAACACCTGGCAATTCCTCTGGAAAGACATCCGGGAAGTCACGGACTACCGGAACGTCCTCAAGGTCTGGCAAAGGGCTGGCGTTAAGAGAATATAATTGTCGCTTGGCTATTCGGGTCAAGACATTGACTATTTCTCCCGAAGGATGGGTGAGTTGAACAGTCCTAGAGAAGCAATCGATTTGGGCATGATGAGCCGACATCCAGTCCATACCCAGAATGATATTAATATCTGAAGATTTAAGGGCTATCAAAGACGCGAGGAAAACAAGTCTGTTGACTTGGATTTCATTTCCATAACTTACCCTAGAGGTCTGCCATCTAGAACCAGGGGTAGAGATTTCCATAGTGGATGGCATGTCACAGAATGCAACGTTATGCAAACGAGCATAACTTTCGGATATAAAAGAATGAGAGGCTCCTGTATCGAAAAGAATAGATGCCGGGTGGCGGTTAACAAGAAGCGTACCGAGAACGACGTTGGGATCCTCTTGAGCTTCTTCGGCAGAGATACAGTTGACATGGCCACGTGAAGCGGTGACCGGCTTGGCGTGGAATATTTTTCCTGTCGGCTTGCCACGGCCAACAGCTTTAGCAGATTGATTGGGGTTGGTCTGGGGACACTCACGCATATAGTGACCAGATTCCCCACACTTGAAACAAGTCACGGAACTGGTACGTGGAGGAGCATTGTTAGTTGGACCCCCATAGGGCTTGGCTGGAGCAGACTGTTGAACGGGGCGAGGCGCCTGGAAGGATGGCCTCGGTGTAAACCTGGGTGGCAGGGCGGTGTTGGGCACCCACACGTGGCGCTTCTGAGGACCAGCACCGGATGAGGAACCCATGTCACGGCCATGCTTGCGTGTTGCGTCATAGTCAGTCTGACCAGTTTCAGCACTGATGGCTTTGTTGACAAGTTTCGAAAAAGATGTGCACTCATGCAGACGGAGGTCGCGGCGAAGCTCAGGACTAAGGCCCTTACGGAACCTTGCTTGCTTCTTGGCATCGGTAGACACTTCCTCGGTTGCATATCGTGCGAGATTACCAAACTCCCTGCTGTAAGCATCCACAGAAAGTCGGCCTTGGGTGAAACTGCAAAATTCTTCACGTTTACGGTCCATGAGACCCTCCGGAATGTGATGTTCACGGAAAGCCTCGCTGAATTCAGCCCAAGTAGTGACATGGCCCGCTGGGCGCATAGCTCCATAATTCTCCCACCATAGACTGGCGGGGCCTTCAAG
>NW_021267992.1:0-918 GCF_002162155.2 Triticum dicoccoides
TCGGGCGCGAGCGGGATCGGGCTGCGGGGCACGGGGAGGCCACCTGAGGGGCCCGGCGGCACCCTCGTGGCACCAGGAACGCGGAGGGCGGCTTGGTTTGGGCGGAGGCGGGCCGAGACGGCGGCGGCGACGTGGACGGCGGCGAGGGGCTTCGGCCGTGGTGGGGAGCGGCGCTACGGCACGGGAACGGGAGGGAGAAGAGAGGGGAACGGCGGCGGAGCTCACCGCGATCACGCAGAGCAGCACAGCGGGGTCGGGGAAGGCCTTGTGACGGCGAATCGACGGCGGCGGACGGCGGAGCCCGAGGAGGAAGACGATGGCGATGGTGGCTCCTCGGGGCACTCCGGCTTGCTTGGCTCGGCGAGGAGGTAGCTGGCGACGAAGCGGAGCTCCTGGGCGTGTCGGGGAGGTGAGGGGAGACCGGTGGCTACGGAGATGCCCGTCGGCGGTGGCGGTGGTTCTCGGGTGAGAGGGAGAGAGAGCAGGGGGAGAAGAGGAGGGCGAGGGAGAGTGAGAACGGTGCGGGGCAGCGCGTGGCGACGTTCCGGACGTCCAGGCGTCGAGGGGAGGACAGGCAGGCAGGTGCCGTGGCGGCACGGCGGTGCGCACGCGCCGGCCACACGCCTCTGGCCTCCTGGCGGGAGGTGGAGGACGACTGGCGCTAGCCAGTCGGCTGGGCCGGCCAGCTGGGCCGCACAGGGGAGGGGAGGCCCAGGTAAGCCCCTCCTTCTATTATTTCTGTTTTTCTATTTTTTTCTGACATTTGTTTGATTTAACAAATATATTAAATCATTTAATTTTATTATGCCAATTTTTGCAGGAGCTAGATATATTATTCCAGAGCTCTTTTATAATTGGCATAATTTTTGGACCATATTTCATATATATAGAAATATATTTCCAATGCAAATATTTATC
>NW_021267993.1:0-1046 GCF_002162155.2 Triticum dicoccoides
CTCAAGGCATCAGCCATTACATTAGCCTTGCCTGGGGTATAGGAAATACCCAAATCAAAATCTGCAACAGTCTCCATCCATCTCTGCTGACGGAGGTTCAGGTCTGGCTGAGTAAACAGATACTTCAGACTTTGGTGGTCAGTGAAGATCTCGCAACGATTACCGAGTAGGTAATGTCGCCACTGTTTTAGCGCATGAATGACAGCAGCAAGTTCGAGGTCGTGAACTGGGTAGTTCTCTTCGTGAGGGCGCAATTGCCGAGAGGCATAAGCAACCACTTTGCGCTCTTGCATTAGGACACAGCCTAGTCCTTGACGGGAAGCGTCGCAGTAAATGACGAAGTCCTTCTTAGTATCAGGAGGAGCTAGTACTGGGGCAGAAGTTAACTTGTCCTTGAGTGCCTGGAAACTTTCCTGACATTTATCTGTCCATTGGAACTTGACGCCCTTATGCAATAGGTTAGACAGAGGCCTGGCAATCTTGGAGAAGTTCTCGACGAATCGACGGCAGTAGCTAGCGAGACCGAGAAAACTTCTGACTTGCTTAACGTTCTTCGGAGGAGTCCAATCGAGAATAGCCTGAACTCGTTCAGGGTTGACGGCAATACCATCCTTAGAGATGACATGCCCAAGATAGGTTACTTCGGGAAGCCAGAATTCACATTTGGAGAACTTGGCATAAAGTTGATGCTCTCGTAGCTTTTCCAGCACGAGGCGAAGATGTTCAGCATGTTCCTCTTCGTTCTTGGAAAATACCAGAATATCATCCAGATAAACCACGACGAACTTGTCGAGGTAATCCATGAATATATAGTTCATCAGGCGAGAGAAGGTGGCTGGAGCATTGGTCAAGCCGAAAGACATGACGGTGTACTCGTATGAACCATAACGAGTCACAAATGCGGTCTTGGGGATATCCTCCTTACGAACACGGATCTGGTGGTAACCCAACCTCAAGTCGAGTTTAGAGAACACTGATGATCCAGCCAATTGATCATACAGATCATTGATCCGAGGAAGAGGATACTTATTCTGAATGGTAGCTTG
>NW_021267994.1:0-1003 GCF_002162155.2 Triticum dicoccoides
AAACTCAAACAAACCAGGGTACAAAAAGTTACAAAAGGAACTATGTACAAGCTTACCTACACTAACTATACATGGCTAAGGAAGGCTATCAATCCAAGCTAATAATTTTGGCCTGTTACAATCCTTAACTCTATGAGCAAGAAGAGAGATGTCATGAATAAACATACATCTCCAGGAACTAAAAGAAGGCCTAGTCAGCCGAAAGTCTTTCCATTTCTGACTAACCAAATACACCATCCGCAATGAACAAGACCTCAAAGAATGTGTGCAAATGTTGACATTATTTGTTTTATGTTTTATCTTTTCTTCTTAAAGGGTAATACCAATATGTCAGGAATTCATTCTTCCTTGGAAAACCTCATTATTTTTATTTTATTTTTTCTTAAAGGGTAATACTAATGCCACAAATTCATTTTTTTCTTATAAAACTTCATCATTTTCATTTTGTTTTAGTTTTTATTTTTTATTTATATATATATATATATATTTTTATGGTAATACCAATGCCATGAATTCATTTCTTTGAGGAAACATTTTTTTTGCAAAAAAATCACTACTATATGCTTATTCTTGCATATATTACAAAAAAGGTGCAATGCATGTGTGAATTGTGTGTACTTTTTGACATTATTTTGTTTTAATATCTCCCAATTTATTTCTTCTTATAAGGTAATATCAATGCCACTAATCCATTCATTCTTAGAAAACTTCGTTAATTTGTAGGCATATAGTTTTCAAACGGAAGGAACACAACTAAATTACAACGCCACCTAAACCCGACGTATGAGATATGTTAAGTAGTAGTTTTCTAAAGGGGAACACACGAACAATTGTTCTCAGGGTTAGATGTTCTCACAAAAACAAAGATGTTCCTGCATGGATCCTAAGAATAATTTCATCGATGTTCTTTCATGTAACGGAGAAACTGTTGCGTTTTATTCCAGCAATATTTTCCCACATCCAAGCGATCTTACAGGTAGACAGTACCGATCCTACCATCCTG
>NW_021267995.1:0-1758 GCF_002162155.2 Triticum dicoccoides
GCGGCCCTCCAGGGGAGAGCCCCCGAGCCCTGCCTGAGGAGGGCGCAGGGCGCGCTTCCCTATGCGATGGAAGGAGGTTCCCCCTGAGCAGGCGCGGGCCCTGAGGGGCCTGCCTCCTGAGGGGCCAGGCCGGATGATGTCTTCTTCTTGGGGGCAGCCTTGGGAAGCCTCCTGCTTCCGCGATCCGGGTCTTCCAGCGATGCGGCCTGAAAGGCTCGCTCCAGGGAGCACACTGCGTCTCTCTCTTCGCAGGGCACTGTGATGACTCCGCCACTTCCTGGCATCTTGAGGACGTTGTAGCCGTGGTGGGTTACGGCCATGAACTTGGCCAGTGCTGGGTAACCGAGGATGGCGTTGTACGGCAGGCGAATGTGGGCGACGTCGAAGTCGATGAGCTCGGTGCGGTAGTTGTCGCGTGCCCCGAAGGTGACAGGGAGGCGGACCTGCCCAATCGGGACCGTGGAGATTGTTGAATGTTTCCATGGACAGGACGTTGAGCCCTGCCCCGCCATCGATGAGGGTCCTGGTGACTAGCACGTTGCTGATGATTGGGGAACAAAGCATCGGGAGGACTCCGGCTGTGGCCGCGCACTTGAGCTGATCCGCTGAGCTGAACGTGATGGCGCATGCCGACCACCTGAGAGGGCGCGTGGCCTCGAGCTTGGGGAGGACTGCATTTACTTTGCGGGCGAACTGCTTGAAGATGCGCTGAGAGGCTGGGGCTTGAGCTCCGCCCAGGATGCAGGCGATCGCACGTGGTTCCTGGAAGCCCACAGCCCCCTCGTCCTGATGACGGTCCTCATTTCTCTTTGGCTACGGCGGCAGTGGAGGGAGGCCTACATTCCCTTGCGGGCGATCCTCGCGAGGCTGATCCCTCCAGCCTCCCTCGCGAGGCGGGTCCTGCCAGCGATACTCGCGAGGTTGGTCGCACCACCCTTGGCGTGGGCCGTGGTCTTCCCAGCGTCCTGCGTTCCTTCCTCCTCAGCCCCGGTCGCTGCGGTCGGGACGTCTGCCGACCCTTCCTTCACGCACGGCCCAGAGCTCTTGGCATTCATTGGTGTTGTGGGTGTGGAGGTCATGGTACACGTAGTACTGACTGCCCTTGGAGGATTCGGGTTGATCTTTGCCCTGCTTGGTGTCTGGCTCTGCCGCGAGCATGGCAGCCCCCTTGCGCTTCACATCCTTGGCCTTGGGCTTCTTCTCTTCTGGGTCTGCGGCAGGCAGCTCGAGCAGGGAGAGGCGCCCTTCCTCAGCCCTGGCACACTTGGTCGCCAAGTTGAACAGCTCCAAGGAGGTGCACAGGTCTTCATGCATCGCCAGCTCCTCCTTCATCTTGACGTTGCGCACACCGTCGGAGAAGGCTGAGATGATGGCCTCCTCTGTTACTTTGGGGATCTTGAGGCGCGCGTTGTTGAAGCGCTGGATGTACTTCTGCAGGGTTTCCCCCGGTTGCTGCTTGATACGGCGCATGTCGCTCACGGCGGGTGGCCGGTCGTGAGTACCCTGGAAGTTGGCGATGAAGTGGGTGCGCATCTCGTCCCAGGAGGAGACCGTGCCTGGAGCCAGATTCAGGAGCCAGGTGCGGGCCCCGTCCTTGAGCGCCATGGGAAACCAATTCGCCATGACCTTCTCGTCTCTGTTGGCAGCCTCGATGCCCAGCTCGTAGAGCTGGAGGAACTCTGCAGGGTTAGCCGTGCCATCATAGCGAGGAGGCAGGTCTGGCTTGAACTTGCCAGGCCACGCGACGCTGCGCAGCTC
>NW_021267996.1:0-1130 GCF_002162155.2 Triticum dicoccoides
GCTAGAACCCTAATTCAGCCACGTAAAACTTGCAACAACAATTAGAGGACGTCTAACTTGTTTTTGCAGCAAGTGGTTTGTGATATGATATGGCCAAAGTTGTGATGAATGATGAATGATCTATATGTGATGTATGAGATGTTCATGCTATTGTAATAGGATTCACGACTTGCATGTCGATGAGTATGACAACCGGCAGGAGCCATAGGAGTTGTCTTTATTCTTTTATATGACCTGCGTGTCATCAAGAAACGCCATGTAAATTACTTTACTTTATTGCTAAACGCGTTAGCCATAGTAGTAGAAGTAATAGTTGGCGAGCAACTTCATGGAGACACGATGATGGAGATCATGATGATGGAGATCATGGTGTCAAGCCGGTGACAAGATGATCATGGAGCCCCAAGATGGAGATCAAAGGAGCTATGTGATATTGGCCATATCATGTCACGTTTATTATTCGATTGCATGTGATGTTTATCATGTTTTGCATCTTGTTTACTTAGAACGACGGTAGTAAATAAGGTGATCCCTCATACTAATTTCAAGAAGTGTTCCCCCTAACTGTGCACCGTTGCGACAGTTCGCTGTTTCAAAACACCACGTGATGATCGGTTGTTTTATTCAGACGTTCACATACAACGGGTGTAAGACAGATTTACACATGCAAACACTTAGGTTGACTTGACGAGCCTAGCATGTACAGACATGGCCTCGAAACACAGAAGACCGAAAGGTCGAGCATGAGTCGTATAGAAGATACGATCAACATGAAGATGTTCACCGATGTTGACTAGTCCGTCTCACGTGATGATCGGACACGGTCTAGTTTAACTCGGATCATGTAATACTTAGATGACTAGAGGGATGTCTAATCTAAGTGGGAGTTCATTAATAATTTGATTAGTTGAACTTAATTATCATGAACTTAGTCTAAATATTTTACAATATGTCTTGTAGATTAAATGGCCAACGTAGTCCTCAACTTCAACGCGTTCCTAGAGAAAACCAAGCTGAAAGACGATGGCAGCAACTATACGGACTGGGTCCGGAACCTGAGGATCATCCTCATAGCTGCCAAGAAAGATTATGTCCTACAAGCACCGCTTGGTGATGCACCCGTTCTCCCT
>NW_021267997.1:0-1037 GCF_002162155.2 Triticum dicoccoides
TATGTGCAAATACAACATGGCATCACAACATGACTCTACAACTCAAGTATTTTAATCAATAGGCTCCGAGGAGCGAGATATTACAAACATGGGTCTCACGACCCAACAATCAGAGCATACAAGTCAAAGCACAAGCAGAAGCTATCATGTCTGGGTACAGACATCTATAAATGAAAAAGGCCGAGAAGCCTGACTATCTATCAGATCCTGCCGAGGGCACAAGATCGTAGCTGAGGTAACAAGCTAAACGTCGAAGTCCACGTGGAACTACTAGTGAGACTGAAGTCTCTCTGCAAAAACATAAAATAGGCAAACGTGAGTACAAATGTACCCAGCAAGACTTACATCAGAACTAACTACATATGCATCATTTTCAACAAAGGGATGGTGGGGTTTAACTGCAGCAAGCCAGCTTTAACTCGGTGGCTATCCTAAACTACGACTGCAAGCGACTCTTTTGAGGTGGCGCACACGAGTCCACATATTCACCATATCAATACACCACTATGGATCCACTCCCGTCTCCCTACGAGAACGCCATCCATAGCACTCACGCTTATCTTGCGCATTTTAAAGTATCCACTTTCACGTGTCTATGAACTGATATAAGCAACCCAGAAGTCCTTTTCCGCGGACACGGCTATTCGAATAGATGATGTTAACCCTGCAGGGGTGTACTTCTTCATACATGTTTCCACCACTTAGCGTCTGCACACGACATGTGCTCGGCAGACTTCAAGCGAAAGCCGACGTGGGTGTAGACCACGACCTACCTAAACACTCAAGTCTCTAGTCCAGGTTTATCGCCTATTCGGGTTCCATCCATGAGGAGATCCGGCCGGAGTTTCGCTCACAGCCCCAAACGATGTGAACAGGGTTCCCGAGATACCAAACGGGCATCCGGTACACCGTGCCACGTACCTACCGCATCACAGCCCACCCCTACGGTCAGCGCTGTCCACGGCCTCCAGTAAGCTACAAACACCAGAAACTACTTGCAACTCCTGGACAGAGGACTAGGGTGAATAAGAAGTCGA
>NW_021267998.1:0-4233 GCF_002162155.2 Triticum dicoccoides
TTTGACAGAACACAAGGTATTCCTCCGGTATCCGAGAGTTGCATAATCTCATAGTCAAAGGAATATGTATATGACATGAAGAAAGCAATAGCAATAAAACTGAACGATCATAATGCTAAGCTATGTGTCTTGTCCATCACATCATTCTCCTAATGATGTGATCCCGTTCATCAAATGACAACACATGTCTATGGTTAGGAAACTTAACCATCTTTGATTAACGAGCTAGTCTAGTAGAGGCTTACAAAGGACACCGTGTTTTGTCTATGTATCCACACATGTATCAAGTTTCCGGTTAATACAATTCTAGCATGAATAATAAACATTTATCATGAATAAGGAAATATAAAATAACAACTTTATTATTGCCTCTAGGGAATATTTCCTTTAGTCTCCCACTTGCACTAGAGTCAATAATCTAGATTACATTGTAATGATTCTAACACCCATGGAGTCTTAGTGCTGATCATGCTTTGCTCATGTAAGAGGCTTAGTCAACGGGTCTTCCACATTCAGATTCGTATGTATTTTGCAAATATCCATGTCTCCCTCCTTGACTAGATCATGGATGGAGTTGAAGCGTCTCTTGATGTGTTTGGTCTTTTTGTGAAATCTGGATTCCTTCGCTAAGGCAATTGCTCCAGTATTGTCACAAAAGATTTTCATTGGACCCGATGCATTAGTTATTACACCTAGATCGGATATGAACTCCTTCACCCAGAATCCTTTATTTGCTGCTTTCAAAGCAGCTATGTACTCCGCTTCACATGTAGATCTCGCCACCATTCAATATAAATATATATCTGGTTTGTGACTTAGAATCATCCGGATCAGTGTCAAAACTAGCATCGACGTAACCATTAATGACGAGCTCTTTGTCACCTCCATAAAAGAGAAACATATCCTTGATCCTCTTCAGGTACTTCAGGATATTCTTGACCCTTGTCCAATGATCCACTCCTGGATTACTTTGATACCTCCCTGCTAAACTTATAGCAAGGCACACATCAGGTTTGGTACACAACATAGCATAAATGATAGAACCTATGGCTGAGGCGTAGGGAATGACTTTCATTTTCTCTCTATCTTCTGCAGTGGTCGGGCATTGGGTCTGACACAACTTCACACCTTGTAACACAGGCAAGAACCCTTTCTTTGACTGATCCATTTTGAACTTCTTCAAAACTTTATCAAGGTATGTGCTTTGTGAAAGTCCTATTAAGCGTCTTGATCTATCTCTATAGATCTTGATGCCTAATACATAAGCAGCTTCACCAAGGTCTTTCATTGAAAAACTTTTATTCAAGTATCCTTTTATGCTATCTAGAAATTCTACGTCTTGCAATCAATAATATGTCATCCACACATAATATTAGAAATGCTACAGAGCTCCCACTCACTTTCTTGTAAATACAGGCTTCTCCGAAATCTGTATAAACCCATATGCTTTGACCACCTCATCAAAGCGTATATTCCAACTCTGAGATGCTTCACCAGTCCATAGATGGATCGTTGGAGCTTACACACTTTGTTAGCACCTTTAGGATCAACAAAAATTTCTGGTTGCATCATATACAACTCTTCTTTTAGAAATCCATTAAGGAATGCAGTTTTGGCGTCCATTTGTCAGATTTCATAATCATAAAATGCAGCAATTGCTAACATGATTCAGACGGACTTCAACATCGCAACGGGTGAGAAAGTCTCATCATAGTCAACTCCTTGAACTTGTCGAAAACCTTTTGCGACAAGTCAAGCTTTATAGATAGTAACATTACCATCAACGTCAGTCTTCTTCTTGAAGATCCATTTATTTTCTATGTGTCGCTAATCATCGGGCAAATCCACCAAAGTCCATACTTTGTTCTCATACATGGATCCTATCTTAGATTTCATGGCCTTAAGCCATTTATCGGAATCTGGGCTCATCATAGCTTCTTCATAGTTCATAGGTTCGCCATGGTCTAGTAACATGACTTCTAGAACAGGATTACCATACCACTTGTCGATCGTGTTCTGGCTGACCTCTGAGGTTCGGTAGTAACTTGATCTGCAGTTTCATGATCATCATCATTAGCTTCCTCTCTAGTTGGTGTAGGCATCACGGGAACGGATTTCACAGATGAGCTACTTTCCAATTGAGAGAAGGTACAATTACCTCATCAAGTTCTACTTTCCTCCCACCCACTTCTTTCGAGAGAAACTCCTTCTCTAGAAAGGTTCCATTCTTGGCAACAAAGATCTTGCCTTCGGATCTATGGTAGAAGGTGTATCCAATAGTTTCTTTTGGGTATCCTATGAAGACGCACTTCTCCTATTTGGGTTCGATCTTATCAGGCTGAAGCTTTTTCACATAAGATTCGCAACCCCAAACTTTAAGAAATGACAACTTAGGTTTCTTTCCAAACCACAGTTCATATGGTGTCGTCTTCATGGATTTAGATGGTGCCCTATTTAACATGAATGCAGCTGTCTCTAATGCATAACCCCAAAATGATAGTGGTAAATCAGTAAGAGACATCATAGATCACACCATATCTAATAAAGTACGGTTACAACGTTCGGACACACCATTATGCTGTGGTGTTCCAGGTGGCGTTAGTTGTGAAACTATTCCACATTGTTTTAAATGAAGTCCAAACTCGTGACTCAAATATTCGCCTCCGCGATCAGATAGTAGAAACTTTATTTTCTTGTTACGATGATTCTCCACTTCACTCTGAAATTCTTTGAACTTTTCAAATGTTTCAAACTTGTGTTTCATTAAGTAGATATACCCATATCTGCTCAAATCATCTGTGAAGGTCAGAAAATAACGATACCCGCTGCGAGTCTCAATACTCATTGGACCGCATACATCGGTATGTATTATTTCCAATAAGTCATTGGCTCGCTTCATTGTTCCGTTGAACGGAGCTTTAGTCGTCTTGCCCATGAGGCATGGTTCGCAAGTGTCAAATGATTCATAATCAAGTGATTCCAAAAGTCCATTTGCGTGGAGTTTCTTCATGCATTTTAAACCAATATGACCTAAACGGCAGTGCCACAAATATGTTGCACTATCATTATCAACTTTGCATCTTTTGGCATCAATATTATGAATATGTGTATCACCACAATCGAGATTTAACAAAAATAGACCACTCTTCAAGGGTGCATGACCATAAAAGATATTACTCATATAAATAGAACAACAATTATTCTCTGATTTAAATGAATAACCGTCTCACACTAAACAAGATCGAGATATAATGTTCCTGCTCAACATTGGTAGCAAATAACAATTATTCAGGTCTAAAACTAATCCCGAAGGTAGATGTAGATGTAGCGTGCCGACGGCGATCACATCGACCTTGGAACCACTCCCGACGCGCATCGTCACCTCGTCCTTAGCCAATCTTCGTTTAATCCGTAGTCCCTGTTTCGAGTTACAAATATGAGCAATCGAACCGGTATCAAATACCTAGGCACTACTACGAGCATTAGTAAGGTACACATCAATAACATGTATATCAAATATACCTTCACTTTGCCATCCTTCTTATCCACCAAATACTTGGGGCAGTTCCGCTTCCAGTGACCAGTCCCTTTGCAGTAGAAACACTCAGTTTCAGGCTTAGGTCCAACTTTGGATTTCTTCCCGGGAGTGGCAACTTGCTTGCCATTCTTCTTGAAGTTCCTCTTCTTTCCCTTTCCCTTCTTCTTGAAACTAGTGGTCCTGTTAACCATCAACACTTGATGCTCCTTCTTGATTTCCATCTCCGCAGCTTTGAGCATTGCGAAGAGCTCGGGAATAGTCTTCTCCATCCCTTGCATATTATAGTTCATCACAAAGCCTTTATAGCTTGGTGGTAGTGATTGGAGAACTCTATCAATAACACTATCGTCTGGAAGATTAATTCCCAGCTGAGTCTAGTGATTATGATATCCAGACATTCTGAGTATGTGTTCACTGACAGAACTGTTCTCCTCCATCTTGCAGCTATAGAACTTGTTGGATACTTCATATCTCTCAACTTGGGCATTTGCTTGAAATATTAACTTCAAATCCTGGAACATCTCATATGGTCCATGACAAACGTCTTTGAAGTCCCAATTATAAGCCGTAAAGCATGGCACACCGAACTATCAAGTAGTCATGAGATGGAGCTTGCCATACGTTCATAACATCAGCATCTGCTCCTGCAGCAGGCCTTTCACCTAGTGGTGCATCAAGGACATAATTCTTCTGTG
>NW_021267999.1:0-1107 GCF_002162155.2 Triticum dicoccoides
GTCTTCATAGGGTACCCAAAAGAAACTATTGGGTACACCTTCTACCTCAGATCCGAAGGCAAGATCTTTGTTGCCAAGAATGGGTCCTTTCTGGAGAAAGAATTTCTCTCGAAAGAAGTAAGTGGGAGGAAAGTAGAGCTTGATGAAGTATTGCCTCTTGAACCGGAAAATGGCGCAACTCAAGAAAATGTTCCTGAGGTGCCAGCACCGACTAGAGAGGAAGTTAATGATAATGATCAAGATACTTCTGATCAAGCTCCTACTGAAATTCGAAGGTCCACAAGGACACGTTCCGCACCAGAGTGGTACGGCAACCCTGTCTTGGAAATCATGTTGTTAGACAACGGTGAACCTTCGAACTATGAAGAAGCGATGGCGGGACCGGATTCCGACAAATGGCTAGAAGCCATGAAATCCGAGATAGGATCCATGTATGAAAACGAAGTATGGACTTTGACTGACTTGCCCGTTGAATGGCGAGCCATAGAAAATAAATGGATCTTTAAGAAGAAGACAGACGCGGATGGTAATGTGACCATCTATAAAGCTCGGCTTGTCGCTAAGGGTTATCGACAAGTTCAAGGGGTTGACTACGATGAGACTTTCTCACCGGTAGCGAAGCTGAAGTCCGTCCGAATCATGTTAGCAATTGCCGCATTCTATGATTACGAAATATGGCAAATGGGCGTCAAAACGGCATTCCTTAATGGTTTCCTTAAGGAAGAATTGTATATGATGCAGCCGGAAGGTTTTGTCGATCCTAAGAATGCTGACAAAGTGTGCAAGCTCCAACGCTCGATTTATGGGCTGGTGCAAGCATCTCGGAGTTGGAACATTCGCTTTGATGAGATGATCAAAGCGTTTGGGTTTACACAGACTTATGGAGAAGCCTGCGTTTACAAGAAAGTGAGTGGGAGCTCTGTAGCATTTCTCATATTATATGTAGATGACATACTTTTGATGGGAAATGATATAGAACTCTTGGACAGCATCAAGGCCTACTTGAATAAAAGTTTTTCAATGAAGGACCTTGGAGAAGCTGCTTATATATTAGGCATCAAAATCTATAGAGATAGATCAAGACGCCTCATAGGTCTTTCACAAAGC
>NW_021268000.1:0-1129 GCF_002162155.2 Triticum dicoccoides
AAATGCGTCTTCATAGGATACCCAAAAGAAACTATTGGGTACACCTTCTACCTCAGATCCGAAGGCAAGATCTTTGTTGCCAAGAATGGGTCCTTTCTGGAGAAAGAGTTTCTCTCGAAAGAAGTAAGTGGGAGGAAAGTAGAGCTTGATGAAGTATTGCCTCTTGAACCGGAAAATGGCGCAACTCAAGAAAATGTTCCTGAGGTGCCAGCACCGACTAGAGAGGAAGTTAATGATAATGATCAAGATACTTCTGATCAAGCTCCTACTGAAATTCGAAGGTCCACAAGGACACGTTCCGCACCAGAGTGGTACGGCAACCCTGTCTTGGAAATCATGTTGTTAGACAACGGTGAACCTTTGAACTATGAAGAAGCGATGGCGGGACCGGATTCCGACAAATGGCTAGAAGCCATGAAATCCGAGATAGGATCCATGTATGAAAACGAAGTATGGACTTTGACTGACTTGCCCGTTGAATGGCGAGCCATAGAAAATAAATGGATCTTTAAGAAGAAGACAGACGCGGATGGTAATGTGACCATCTATAAAGCTCGGCTTGTCGCTAAGGGTTATCGACAAGTTCAAGGGGTTGACTACGATGAGACTTTCTCACCGGTAGCGAAGCTGAAGTCCGTCCGAATCATGTTAGCAATTGCCGCATTCTATGATTATGAAATATGGCAAATGGACGTCAAAATGGCATTCCTTAATGGTTTCCTTAAGGAAGAATTGTATATGATGCAGCCGGAAGGTTTTGTCGATCCTAAGAATGCTGACAAAGTGTGCAAGCTCCAACGCTCGATTTATGGGCTGGTGCAAGCATCTCGGAGTTGGAACATTCGCTTTGATGAGATGATCAAAGCGTTTGGGTTTACACAGACTTATGGAGAAGCCTGCGTTTACAAGAAAGTGAGTGGGAGCTCTGTAGCATTTCTCATATTATATGTAGATGACATACTTTTGATGGGAAATGATATAGAACTCTTGGACAGCATCAAGGCCTACTTGAATAAAAGTTTTTCAATGAAGGACCTTGGAGAAGCTGCTTATATATTAGGCATCAAAATCTATAGAGATAGATCGAGACGCCTCATAGGTCTTTCACAAAGCACATACCTTGATAAGA
>NW_021268001.1:0-1474 GCF_002162155.2 Triticum dicoccoides
TTCCCCTGCAGAGATCGGGAGCTCTACTTCGACCTCGCGTGGGACAGGATCTTTTGAGCCTATTCCAGCAGCCCCGTTACTATTGAAGGCAAGATTCCCGACATCAACGTCAGCCACCCTGAGGTCGGCTACGACGCCGCGTCCGGAGGCTACCGCTTCTTCATCGACCTCGGCACACCAAGATCCTGGATGCTTAACACTTGGAAGCTCTGCAGGTGCCCAGGAAGGTCGGAAGATGCTGATGGGCAGCAATGATGCGCCACCAACCATCACGTTGCGAGCACGCAGGACTCCGAAGGAGGAACCCGCGCCCGCACAAGGAGTGGTTAGAACAAGAATAAAAGAGATGGAGGAGGTCGCAAGGGGAGCTCAAGGCATACAGCCCCCGTCACTCTACATCTCAGTGGCTTCTCCGTTGGAGGTTTGGGCGATTACCAACTTATCTTGATGTGGAGTCCGTACCATTTTCTACAAGGTTCCCCAGGTAAAACAATGTGATTCTATATGTGAGTTTCCCAAACCTTGCAGTGACCCAGAGGAGGTGCTACACACGATGAAGGCAGAGCCCAAGATGGTTTGCTTGCTGGAGAAGGCCGGAATTACTCTTCGTCGAAACAACAGGATGCCTCCACCACCGGCTATATGTGAGGAATGGTGGAGACAAGCGGAGGCCCTCGTCAAGCAAAAAGGCAAGGCCCAACCAAAGTTTGGGCTCGGCTACATCGATCTTGACGCCCCTAGTGTTGAAGGGAAGCTTGGCCCCATGCCAACGCCACGAAAACCAGAAGACGAAGGGCGACCGATGCTAGAAGAAGACTCCTACAACACCGGCATGCCTTTCGGGTTGAAGAATGCTGGTGCGACATATCAGCATGCCATGACATGTGTCCTTGGCGATCTGACCCACCCTACGACGAAATGATACCTCCTACGATGCCTCTGCAGATGAAGGGGAGGAGCCCGACGGTGGAGCACGAGTCAACTGCCATGCCACGTCGGTCTCATCGAACGACGACTCCGACACTTCGCCCATCGTTCCTCATCAACAACTCCCCGACAACGGCGAGCCAAGTGATGGTGAGGAGTTCATCTCCACACCAGCACCCCAAGAACTCGAAGATGGGGGGCAGCCAACCATCGACGAGCTTGTCCAGATCAACCTTGGGACTGAAGACAATCCGCGCCCCACTTTTGTTAGCGCCACGCTGACGGAAGAGGAGCGAGAAGAGTACCAAAGCTTCTTGATGGAGTACCGAGATTGCTTTGCCTGGAACTACAAGGAGATGCCGGGGTTGGACCCTCGTGTCGCCACCCACAAGCTGGCGATTGACCCACAATTCCGTCCTGTCAAGCAGCAACCGCGACGCTTGCGTCCGGAACTCGAAGGTGATGTCATCGCTGAGGTAGACAAACTAATCGCTGCAGGTTTCATCAAGGAGATCAAGTATCCACGGTGGCTCGCCAACATCGTCCC
>NW_021268002.1:0-2256 GCF_002162155.2 Triticum dicoccoides
TAATATATCAATCTTCATGTCTCGACCATTTCGAGACTCCTCGTCATGTCTGTAATCACATCCGGGACTCTGAACAACCTTCGGTACATCAAAACTCATAAACTCATAATATAATTGTCATCAAAACCTTAAGCTTGCGGACCCTACGGGTTCGAGAACTATGTATACATGACCGAGACACGTTTCCGGTCAATAACCAATAGCGGAACCTGGATGCTCATATTGGCTCCTACATATTCTACGAAGATCTTTATCGGTCAAACCGCATAACAACATACGTTGTTCCCTTTGTCATCGGTATGTTACTTGCCCGAGATTCGATCGTCGGTCTCAATGCCTAGTTCAATCTCGTTACCGGCAAGTCTCTTTACCCGTTATGTAATGCAGCATTCCGTAACTAACTCATTAGTTACATTGCTTGCAAGGCTTATAGTGATGTGCATTACCGAGAGGGCTCAGAGATACCTCTCCGACAATCGGAGTGACAAAACCTAATCTCGAAATATGCCAACTCAACATGTACCTTTGGAGACACCTGTAGAGCTCCTTTATAATCACCTAGTTACGTTGTGATGTTTGGTAGCACATAAAGTGTTCCTCCGGTAAATGGGAGTTGCATAATCTCATAGTTGTAGGAACATGTATAAGTCATGAAGAAAGCAATAGCAACATACTAAACGATCAAGTGCTAAGCTAATGGAATGGGTCATGTCAATCACATCATTCTCCTAATGTGATCCCGTTAATCAAATGAAAACTCATGTCTACGGTTAGGAAACATAACCATCTTTGATTAATGAGCTAGTCAAGTAGAGGCATACTAGTGACATTAAGTTTGTCTATGTATCCACACATGTATCATGTTTCCGGTTAATACAATTCTAGCATGAATAATAAACATTTATCATGATATAAGGAAATAAATAATAACTTTATTATTGCCTCTAGGGCATATTTCCTTCAGTCTCCCACTTGCACTAGAGTCAATAATCTAGTTCACATCGCCATGTGATTTAACACCAATATTCACATCTGTATGTGATTAATACCCATAGTTCACATCGTCATGTGATCAACACCCAAAGGGTTTACTAGAGTCAATAATCTAGTTCACATCGCTTATGTGATTAACACCCAAAGAGTACTACGGTGTTATCATGTTTTGCTTGTGAGAGAAGTTTAGTCACGGGTATGACACATTCAGAGCTATATGTATTTCGCAAATATTCTATGTCTATAATGCTCTGCACGGAGCTACTCTAGCTAATTGCTCAAACTTTCAATATGTATCCAGATTGAGACTTAGAGTCATCTGTATCAGTGTAAAAGCTTGCACCGATGTAACTTTTTACAACGAACTATTTTATCACCTCCATAATCGAGAAACATTTCCTTAGTCCTTACTAAGGATATTCTTGACCAATGTCTAGTGATCTACTCCTAGATCATTATTGTACTCCTTTGCCAAACTCAGGGCAGGGTATACAATAGGTCTGGTTTGTAGCATGGTATACTTTATAAAACCTATGACTGAGGCATAGGGAATGACTTTCATTCTCTTTCTATTTTCTGTCGTGGTCGGGATTTGAGTCTTACTCAATTTCACACCTTTGCAGCACAGGCAAGAACTCTTTCTTTGACTATTACATTTTGAACTATTTCAAAATCTTGTCAAGGTGTCGGGGATATACCCTGCGGTGTAACCCAGCCGGAAGTATAACCCGGCCGGACATGGCGACTCAATAATGACCCGCTCTGGCTGGACGACACACTAAGTGACCCGCCCGATCCTGGCGACTTATGGGTGACCTGGCAAGCGGATCAGAGGAGCGAAAAGACCCGGGGGCCCAGGAGGCTCAAGGCCAGAAGGCCGGCTTACGTTATGGTAGGCCGGCTTAAGAGGAAAGGCGTGAGGAATATCTTCCTTACAAGGAATCAAGACCCGGACTTGTATCCGGCTTGTAGTAGAAGATAGGCTAGTCCTAATCCTATTTGGACTCCACATGTAACCCACCCCTCTAACTTATATAAGGAGGGGCAGGGCACCCCAAAGAGGGACAAGAGAGAAAGAAACAATCTCTAGGGCTAGACACAACTAGAGGAGAGCCGGTTTACAGTGACTCCCTCGTGATGATAATGAGATCTAGCTTCAAACAACATATAGGGCTATTACCGGATGATGTTTCCCGGGGTCCGAAGCTGTCTAAATCCTTGTCTCGTGGGTTGCGTCTCTCATCCCGATCAACCCCTCTCAAG
>NW_021268003.1:0-1037 GCF_002162155.2 Triticum dicoccoides
GTTCAGTCGAAGGGTCGTGGACGAGCTTCGACCGCCTTTCCGAGCGCGGTGGCACGACCTCCTCCTCTTCCTCCTCGTCTTCGGCATCATCATCATCGCCGTCGTCATCATCATCGTCGTCGTCGTCCCCTGCAACGTCCGAGTCCCATTCCTCCTCGTCCTGGCTCTCGCCCCCACTCGCCTCACCCTCCTCAGTCGGAGTTTGTGCCCCATTGGGCATCGAGTACAGCTCGGTGAGGGCCTAGCAGATATCAAGACAATGATCAGTCGACCGGTCGGCAGAGTAAACAGAGATGAATGCGACAAGAATGCAGTGGAGAGCAGGGCAAGTGTACCTTATTTGGATCACTGTTGTGGTCGAGTGGAGGAATCCTTCTGGCTCCGCGTGGGTTGTCCTTGTTTCCGGTGACGGCTACCATCCATCTTTCCAGAGTGACATCGTCGACTCCTTCTGGATGGACTCTAGTCTCGTCTTCGGTCCCACAGTACAACCACATGCAGTGGCTCCGGAACTGGAGAGGCTGGATGCGACGCCTGAGGAAAACCTCCAGGAGGTCCATGCCCGTCACTCCCTCCCGAACCAACTGCACCACGCGCTCCATCAACATCTTCACGTCAGCTTTCTCCTCCGGAATCAGCTTCAGAGGGGAAGGCTTGCTCACTCGGTCCATGGTGAACGGAGGGAGTCCACTTGACTGCCCTGGCGTCGACTGGACCTGGCAGTAGAACCAAGTCGACTGCCAGCCTCTGACGGACTCGGGAAAGGTCATGGGCGGGAAGGTGCTCTTATTCCTCACCTGAATCCCCAGGCCTCCGCACATTTGGACGACTCGGGTTCTCTCATCACCTGGGCTCGCCTTCTTCACGGTCTGAGATCGACACGTGAATATATGTTTGAACAAACCCTAGTGCGGTCGACAGCCCAAGAAACCCTCACACATGGACACGAACGCGGCAAGATAGGCAATGGAGTTTGGGGTAAAGTGGTGGAGCTGCGCTCCGAAGAAGTTCAAAAAGCCACGAAAGAAAACACTCGG
>NW_021268004.1:0-959 GCF_002162155.2 Triticum dicoccoides
CTCACTTTCTTGTAAACGCAGGCTTCTCCATAAGTCTGTGTAAACCCAAACGCTTTGATCATCTCATCAAAGCGAATGTTCCAACTCCGAGATGCTTGCACCAGCCCATAAATCGAGCGTTGGAGCTTGCACACTTTGTCAGCATTCTTAGGATCGACAAAACCTTCCGGCTGCATCATATACAATTCTTCCTTAAGGAAACCATTAAGGAATGCCGTTTTGACGTCCATTTGCCATATTTCGTAATCATAGAATGCGGCAATTGCTAACATGATTCGGACGGACTTTAGCTTCGCTACCGGTGAGAAAGTCTCATCGTAGTCAACCCCTTGAACTTGTCGATAACCCTTAGCGACAAGCCGAGCTTTATAGATGGTCACATTACCATCCGCGTCTGTCTTCCTCTTAAAGATCCATTTATTTTCTATGGCTCGCCGCTCAACGGGCAAGTCAGTTAAAGTCCATACTTTGTTTTCATACATGGATCCTATCTCGGATTTCATGGCTTCCAGCCAATTGTCGGAATCCGGGCCCGCCATCGCTTCTTCATAGTTCGAAGGTTCACCATTGTCTAACAGCATGATTTCCAAGACAGGGTTGCCGTACCACTCTGGTGCGGAACGTGTCCTTGTGGACCTTCGAATTTCAGTAGGGGCTTGATCAGAAGTATCTTGATCATTTTCATTAACTTCCTCTCTAGTCGGTGCAGGCACCTCAGGAACATTTTCTTGAGTTGCGCCATTTTCCGGTTCAAGAGGTAATACTTCATCAAGCTCTACTTTCCTCCCACTTACTTCTTTCGAGAGAAACTCTTTCTCCAGAAAGGACCCATTCTTGGCAACAAAGATCTTGCCTTCGGATCTGAGGTAGAAGGTGTACCCAATAGTTTCTTTTGGGTATCCTATGAAGACGCATTTTTCTGACTTGGGTTCGAGCTTTTCAGGTTGAAGTTTCTTGAC
>NW_021268005.1:0-697 GCF_002162155.2 Triticum dicoccoides
CTAATGATGCCACGTCACCTCGGTTACTGTGGATAAACTCGCGTTAGTTCGGAACCTAGTTCGAATTTCAAATTCAAAATCGAGCAAACAATAAAAGTTTTCAAATATTAAAATTTAAATGTCCTGAGTGAACCAAATAATACATAGGTAATTATGGTGGAGAAACCAAACGTTGATAAAATGCTTAAAGGCCCTGAAACAATTAAAACAATAGTGAAAAACAATTAAACAAATGCCTATTGAATTTATAAAATGCTAACACTATTTTATTATGGGTTAAGAATTAATCTTGTAGTAGTTTATTGGTAGATACAAATTAGGCACTAGTGGTAATTTTATAAAACTGGAAATAAAAGAAACTACAAATAAAAAGAGACAAGAAAAAAATATATATATATAAAAAAAGGAAAACAGAAAACAGGGCCCCCCCCTGCTGGGCCAACTGGCCCAGCTGGCCTCAGCCTCCCGAACGGGCTGGCCCGCCCCACGGCCCAGCCGGCCGCCCCCTGGCCTATAGGCCATCCACACCCTAGAAACCCTAACCCCCACTCCCACTCGCCCCACTCCCCTTTCCCCCTCCCCACGACCGCACGCCCCTCTTCCCTTCCCCGATCCAGATCGGGATCGGGGGGACGAACCTCCCCACGGCGCTCGGACCCCGTCGCCTCCATCTCGCCCTCGCCGCCGCCTGGTGCCG
>NW_021268006.1:0-960 GCF_002162155.2 Triticum dicoccoides
TTAGCTGCAGTCCAAGCACTCGCCTAAGTTATAAAAATCCTACCGAGTGAAGAGCAAACCTCTCACTCGGAGGCTTAGCTGCAGCCCAGTGCTAGCCTAAGTTATCAAAATCCTACCGAGTGAAGAGTAAACCCCTCACTCGGGGGCTTAGCTGCAGCCCAGTGCTCGCCTAAGTTATAGAAATCCTACCGAGTGGTAAGCCGGGCTTCCACTCGGAGGCTTAGCCGCAGCCCAGTGCTCGCCTAAGTGGACTAAAGAATAAGTCGATTGCAGTAAAGGCGCCTTGCTTTGAACCTGCAAAAGACATTTCGAGCCAAAAGCAATCGTATTCAAGCACCAAATTCAAGTTTGAATCGATATCTAAAGGAACCGAAAGTGCTCAGGCGTTAAGCCTGTTAAGGTTTATCGGTTACAATTTCACTCGGCATACCAAGGCAAATTTAAAGCGTCGAGCCAGAAGAAGTTTTTTACCCCTCCTGTGGAGGGCTGGAAGGTGCAACGAACTCATCAAGGTCAATTCCGTCGGCGATCCGAGTGGCAGCCGCAAGGAAAGTTTCCATAAAGGACCTGAAGTCGTGTTTCTTGGTGTTGGCCACCCGAAGGGCCGCCAGCTTCTCTTCTCGCGCATCTTTACAGTGGACTCGGGCCAGACACAGAGCAACATCTGCACCACACCGAGCCGAGGACTTCTTCCATTCCTGCACTCGACCAGGGATCGTGTTCAAGCGGGCCATCAGCGACTCAAGGTCATTCTGAAGTGTCTCCCCAGGCCAGAGCGTCGAGTCGATGCGAGATGTGGCGGCCTTCAGCCTTGCGAGATAGTCCACGACAGCTGCAACACGAGACTCCAGTCGGAAAACATCCATGGCAACTTCGTCGTTCACCGGAGAATTGACGGGGTCGAGGTTTGGCTCCAGCCGGCTAGTTTCTTCTTCAAAGTTTTGGCAAAATTCTGCAAGG
>NW_021268007.1:0-2623 GCF_002162155.2 Triticum dicoccoides
AATCAACGACAATTGGATTGGTCGAGAACCAATTCCAGTTAAAAGAATGGAAGCTCAGCCGGAAAGGTAATTTATAAGGATCAATGATGATTGCGTGTATTCGCAACATATTGAGTCAACAGACTCAAAATGATAATGACAAGGAATGTCAATAAGATTTCTATACTTATGGGATTAATCATAATGAAAGCAAACAAGAAATTCCAGAGCAATAGGTTGCTGAGGATTTTCGGAATATCGGGTGGTATTTCGAAGACTTTTGTGTAACACATGAACAACTGGGGGATGGGCGGATACTCGATAAATGCGAGAATTAACCGTAGGGGTATTCAAGTGACAAGAACCGCAAGGCAGTAAGCTCAAGGGATTATCGAAACCACGACGAGTTTTTCAGGGTATCTTGTAATAACAAGACCACTGGGGATGATATAAGAATAACAACTGTAAGTAGTTATCCATAATGGTTGACGGTGGAAGGGGAATTGCAAACGCGATGAACACAAGTTCTCGGGTTAACAGCGGAAAGTATCTTCAGGGTCTTCACGTGCAGCAGACGATCATCAGTAATAAGGGGCTCTCCGGGTGAAAGTGATAACGAGATCCTAATGTTAGATTTAGCAAAATTCATTTAACCCGAATAGAAGAGAGATCAGAGTCCCAGAGTAAAGGTCGAGGAGTAAAAGATCCTAGTACCACCCAATGGCGACGTGTGCCCGTAAGACACACAGCCATGTTAGTAAAAGTTTTGCAATGTCTAGACTCAACTTCGGCCAAGGAGTTGGAAGAGGGATTCCTACAGGCAGTTGGCTCTGATACCAACTTGTGACGCCCCCGATTCAATCGTACACTAATCATGCACGCAAATGTGTACGATCAAGATCAGGGACTCACGGGAAGATATCACAACACAACTCTACAAATAAAATAAGTCATACAAGCATCATAATACAAGCCAGGGGCCTCGAGGGCTCAAATACAAGTGCTCGATCATAAACGAGTCAGCGGAAGCAACAATATCTGAGTACAGACATAAGTTAAACAAGTTTGCCTTAAGAAGGCTAGCACAAACTGGGATACAGATCGAAAGAGGCGCAGGCCTCCTGCCTGGGATCCTCCTAACTACTCTTGGTCGTCGTCAGCGGGCTGCACGTAGTAGTAGGCACCTCCGGTGTAGTAGGGGTCGTCGTCGACGGTGGCTTCTGGCTCCAGGGCTCCAGCATCTGGTTGCGTCAACCAGGTAGAAGGGAAAAGGGAAAAGAGGGAGAAAGCAACCGTGAGTACTCATCCAAAGTACTCGCAAGCAAGGAGCTACACTACATATGCATGGGTATATGTGTAAAGGGCCATATCGGTGGACTGAACTGCAGAATGCCAGAATAAGAGGGGGATAGCTAATCCTGTCGAAGACTACGCTTCTGGCAGCCTCCGTCTTGCAGCATGTAGAAGAGAGTAGATTGAAGTCCTCCAAGTAGCATCTTCAAGTAGCATCTCATAGCATAATCCTACCCGGCGATCCCCTCCTCATATCCCTGAGGTAGAGCGACCACCGGTTGTATCTGGCACTTGGAAGGGTGTGTTTTATTAAGTATCCGGTTCTAGTTGTCATAAGGTCAAGGTACAACTCCAAGTCGTCCTGTTACCGAAGATCACGGCTATTCGAATAGATTAACTTCCCTACAAGGGTGCACCACATAACCCAACACGCTCGATCCCATTTGGCCGGACACACTTTCCTGGGTCATGCCCGGCCTCGGAAGATCAACACGTCGCAGCCCCACCTAGGCAAAACAGAGAGGCCAGCACGCCGGTCTAAACCTAAGCGCACAGGGGTCTGGGCCCATCGCCCATAGCACACCTGCACGTTGCGAGGGCGGCCGAAAGCAGACCTAGCCTAGTGGCGTTCCAGTCCAATTCGGCGCGCGCCGCTCCGTCGCTGACGTCTGAAGTGCTTCGGCTGATACCACGACGTCGGGATACCCATAACTACTCCCACGTAGATGGTTAGTGCGTATAGGCTCGTAGCCGACTCAGATCAAATACTAAGATCTCGTTAAGCGTGTTAAGTATCCGCGAACGCCGAACAGGGCCAGGCCCACCTGTCTCCTAGGTGGTCTCAACCTGCCCTGTCGCTCCGCCACAAAGTAACAGTCGAGGGCCGTCGGGAACCCAGGCCCACCTCTACCGGGTTGGAGCCACCTTTCCTTTCAGCCCCCTCGTCAGAATCACTTGCGGGTACTCAATGAGCTGACCCGACTTTAGTCACCATCTGTATAGTATGTATGTATGTATAGTATATACCCGTGATCACCTCCCAAGTGATCACGGCCCGATAGTATAGCAAGGCAGACTGACAAGAATGTAGGGCCAATGATGATAAACTAGCATCCTATACTAAGCATATAGGATTGCAGGTAAGGTATCAACAGATGTAGCGACAATGTCAGGCTATGCATCAGAATAGGATTAACGAAAGCAGTAACATGCTACACTACTCTAATGCAAGCAGTATAGAGTAGAATAGGCGATATCTGGTGATCAAGGGGGGGGGGCTTGCCTGGTTGCTCTGGCAAGAGAGAGGGGTCGTCAACTCCGTAGTCGAACTGGTCAGCAGCAGCGTCGGTCT
>NW_021268008.1:0-3925 GCF_002162155.2 Triticum dicoccoides
AGTTGAGGAAGGAGGGAAAACTTGATAAGATTAGAGAACTCGAATGAAAACACGACACTCCGGTTAAATGGATAAGCAAGAAAAGAACACGATCCTCACGAATCGAGATGGTGAGTGAAAAGAGCAAAGTCACAATGCCTCCGAAAGAAATAATAGAAGATAAATCATTGGAATAACAGAATGGAGAAGAAAATGCCAACTTCTGCCACAAATGAGTTTGGAAAGCATCCTTGCAAAGAAGAATTGAACGGAGTTGTTGAAAAATCAACAACGAAAAGCACAAGCTTGTAGTGGGCTTATGGAAAACATCTCAAAATTATGAGGTGACAACCGGCCACTAACGGAAACAATTGCTTGCTTGAGATCAATGAAGAGATGAAAACTTCTTCCACCAAGATGATAAAGAGATAACTTGGATCATTGGCAAGCACCACAAATAGCAACATTCCAATGGAAGGCTTTTAGGTGAAATATGACACAAGATAACTCCAACAACGAGGTCGATGGATTTAAAAATAACTCATTCTTAACAACATGTGAATCATGGAGCATGAACTCAAATTATCAAGAATGACATAATACCACCTCCAAAATATGGTAGAAAGAATTGCACTCCGGATTACCATATGAAGAAAGCTTGAGCTCCTTAGGAATGAATCTTGATGAAAACTTTGAGAAGGAATTAAATCCTTGATGAACCATCATGTAGAACCTCCATGAAGAACTCCGGTAAACAAAAGGAATGAAAAGAAAGAGAAATTGAAAACACAAGGTGAGTCCTTGCAATGATTTAGATGGATCTCCGTGATAATTAGAGCTTGGAACTCCGGGAAAAAGAGAAGATGAAACAAATGAAACCGAGAATTTTAAGGGCCTCCGGAATAAAGAATTAATCACTTGGATGAACAAGAATAAGAATTATGTTATGCTTATCCTTCACCAATTAAATTGATGACAATCAACGGATTTGGCATACTACTTATTCTTGTAGAAAGGATTAAGAGAGATATAGCGTAAACTTGAGAAGGTCTTCAACGAACCACCGGTAGGATTGGAACAACAAATGAATTGATATGATGAACAAGGAAGAGAGATCTTGAAAGAACCACCGTAAGAATTGAAAATGATCGAAGTAGGGGTGCATCACCGGTAAGAATTAGCAAATGAACGAAGGATGCTTGAGAGGATTTAGATACAAGTGAACGAAGACATCATGAGCTTATTAGAGAATACTTGAATGATGCACCGATAAGATTTGGAGAACGAGAGCTGAAAGCTTGAATGAATAATACTGAGATGATGGGCTTCAAAGAATGAAACTGAAAAGACTCCTAAAATGCTCCGGATGGGTGAAAAGATTCTCACAATCGAAAACAATTATGAGAGGATGGCAACAAGCCAGCACCATGAATCTTGAAGAGAATAGAGCAAGATTAAAGAGAAACTCTTCTTCGGTCTTCAAATGATGAGAATGACAACGAGAAACACCACCAAGAATTATTGAGGCACACCGGAAGAATCAAAAGCGAAGAGGTTGAGCCAACTATGAAAAGAATTTGAAAGATCTTGGAGAAAAGCATTTGACTGATGATAACTCATTCTTACGTCAAACTTGGAGAAGAATTTAGGATAGCTCTGGGAAAATAGAAGAGTCAGGTAAGATCCTGGGAAAAGACCTGTGGGTTAGGGCCCACTCAAAAGAACACCGTTGAAAAGATTTAAAAGAGAGGCTGCACCGGTTGAATTAAATGGCTTGAATGAGGTGACATCCTCGAAAGATGTTGAACAAAAGCAGAGTGGAAACAGGAATCTTCGAGATATCTTGAGCACTCCGGAACAATTGAATAGTGAGAAGTGGATGATTAAGAGGTGCACCGGCATAAGAAAAGCATTGGAAAAAAGAAAAGGAGTATGCTTAATACCAAAGCTTGAATTAAATCCAGCGGATAAGAAAAGAACGAGGAATGACGAACTTGAAGCTCCATTAGAATCTTCATGAGAATCACCGGATAAGAACATTGACGGAAAAGAATGGAGAAACTTCCCATCAATAAAATGGATACTTGAAGAAGAAATCTTAGTCCTTGAAGAAAAACAAAAGGGAGGGAGGGTGGGAAAAACAAAGGCAACTTGGAGACGGATGAAACAAACACCATTGAGAAGAAATGATAAATGATCTTGCAAATGTTGACGTGAACGGATCCACTTGAGGAGAGACACACCGGTTAAAAAAAAGGATTGACAAGACAGACTCGATGATCAAGAAGGTTTAGTATTCACATAGGAATATGAGAACACCATTTGGAAAAGGTATGGAATCAACATTTGACTTCGAAGCAACTCGAATACCACAACTCAAAACAAAACAAAGGATTGGCTTGCAAAATAAGCCAGAACAAACATATGATAGAGATTTCGTCCGAAGTTTTCGTGGTGGGGCCTACACGGGCTCGATCGTACAGCACCATCATGTACAAGGCAGTGCACATGACATACGAAGCGTCCCCGAGTCAGCATAGCCAAGGACTCTTTAAGACACAACGAGACCACTATAAAATCGACCGTGAATAGGCGGACCACTAGACGTCGAACCCCAATTTCATGTCATACATCCGTCGGAAAGATATCCTAAGAGCTACTTGAATTCCCACCTATGAAACTCCCTAAATTTTCCGGTTATGCAATCAGGTGTTGGGGATACAGGGGAAGCATAATATCTCACCCAAAACTAACAAATCCTACATCCAGCTGTATCCATCCTTCAACACATAACCAAGAAACCTTCGGAAATCGTCTACCTCAACCTTCGAAAAGCATCCGTTATACAAGTCATGGCAATACTCCCGTACTCACCTCAGTACTGGGTTATCGGGGTTATCTCACCAACAACTGCATAAAAGAGATTTTCGATGTCGGCGTACTAAACTCAGGTATTCCAGAACTGCAACGATAAAATTATGACGACAACACCTCAGAGCTCAACTCCCCGGGACACTTCCACTAAACCCCTGACAGGAGGCACCAAGACAATGTTCTCATCATAAAACCATCGGAACGATTCCAAGATACCCGCGTGATCCTAATTTTTTTTAGTGAAATTTGAGAAGAGAAGAGTCAAAACTCTACGTCAGGATGCCTCACCAGAGCGATGAGGAGACTGGGAAGTAAAAAGAATTCCTAACTCTCCGATATATAATTCCTAAATAACTCAAAACATTTTTCTAGACACAACTCGGCTGCTAAAAACGATCAAGCAATGGGGCTCCTAAGGTCGGGGAAGGCTCTGATTACCAACTTATAACGCCCTCGATGCGGCTATATCTCCCACATGTCGAAGCACGACTTAGAGGCATAACCGCATTGAAAGCAATGGCGCAAGTGAGGTAATCTTCACACAACCCATGTAATACATATGGGAAAGAGATACATAGTTGGCTTACAATCGCCACTTCACACAATTACATGAATAAAGCATTACATCATCCAGATACAATCAAGGTCCGACTACGGAACCAAAATAAAAGAAGAACCCCAAATGCGACAAAGGTCCCCGATCGACCCCAACTGGGCTCCACTACTGATCAACTAGAACGAAACAACACAAAGGGCAAGATCTTCATCGAGCTCCTCCTTGAGCTTGGTTGCGTCATCTGCACGGTAACATAGGCACCTGCAAACTGGTTTGGAAGGATTTGTGAGCCACGAGGACTCAGCAATCTCACACCCGCGAGATCAAGACTATTTAAGCTTATAGGAAGGATGGAGTAATGAGGTGGAGCTGCAGCAAGCGACTAGCATATATGGTGGCTAACATACGCAAATGAGAGCGAGAAGAGAAGGCAAAGCACGGTCGATAAAAGTATGATCAAGAAGTGATCCTGGACTACCTACGTCAAGCATAACTCCAACAACCGTGTTCACTTCC
>NW_021268009.1:0-1209 GCF_002162155.2 Triticum dicoccoides
AAGTGGGAGACTGTTGGAAATATGCCCTAGAGGCAATAATAAAAGTATTATTATTATATTTCCTTGTTCATGATAATTGTCTTTTATTCATGCTATAACTGTATTATCCGGAAATCGTAATACACGTGTGAATACATAGACCACAATATGTCCCTAGTGAGCCTCTAGTTGACTAGCTCGTTGTGATCAACAGATAGTCATGGTTTCCTGGCTATGGACATTGGATGTCGTTGATAACGGGATCACATCATTAGGAGAATGATGTGATGGACAAGACCCAATCCTAAGCATAGCACAAAAGATCGTGTAGTTCGTTTGCTAGAGCTTTGCCAATGTCAAGTATCTCTTCCTTTGACCATGAGATCGTGTAACTCCTGGATACCGTAGGAGTGCTTTGGGTGTATCAAACGTCACAACGTAACTGGGTGACTATAAAGGTGCACTACAGGTATCTCCAAAAGTATCTATTGTTTTATGCGGATCGAGACTGGGATTTGTCACTCCGTGTAAACGGAGAGGTATCTCTGGGCCCACTCGATAGGACATCATCATATGCGCAATGTGACCAAGGAGTTGATCACGGGATGATGTGTTACGGAACGAGTAAAGTGACTTGCCGGTAACGAGATTGAACAAGGTATTGGATACCGACGATCGAATCTCGGGCAAGTAAAATACCGCTAGACAAAGGGAATTGTATACGGGATCGATTGAGTCCTTGACATCGTGGTTCATCCGATGAGATCATCGTGGAACATGTGGGATCCATCATGGGTATCCAGATCCCGCTGTTGGTTATTGACCGGAGAACGTCTCGGTCATGTCTACATGTCTCCCGAACCCGTAGGGTCTACACACTTAAGGTTCGATGACGCTAGGGTTATAAAGGAAGCTTGTATGTGGTTACCGAATGTTGTTCGGAGTCCCGGATGAGATCCCGGATGTCACGAGGAGTTCCGGAATGGTCCGGAGGTAAAGATTTATATATAGGAAGTCCTGTTTCGGCCATCGGGACAAGTTTCGGGGTCATCGGTATTGTACCGGGACCACCGGAAGGGTCCCGGGGGCCCACCGGGTGGGGCCACCTGCCCCGGGGGGCCACATGGGCTGTAGGGGGTGCGCCTTGGCCTACATGGGCCAAGGGCACCAGCCCCAAGAGGCCCATGCGCCTGGGGAAACCCTAAAGGAAGAGTCCCAGCAGGGGAAGGC
>NW_021268010.1:0-1152 GCF_002162155.2 Triticum dicoccoides
TTGGCCGCCGCACCCCCTAGGAGATTGGATCTCCTAGGGCCGGCCACCCCCCCTTGGCCCTCCTATATATAGTGGGGGAGAGGAGGGACTTCATACCTGAACGCCTTGGCCTTTGGTTGCCTCCTTCTCCCTCTCCAACACCTCCTCCACCTCCATAGTGCTTAGCGAAGCTCTGCCGGAGTACTGCAGCTCCATCAACACCACGCCGTCGTGCTGCTGCTGGTGCCATCTCCCTCAACCTCTCCTCCCTCCCTTGCTGGATCAAGAAGGAGGAGACGTGGCTATTCCGTACGTGTGTTGAACGCGGAGGTGCCGTCCGTTCGGCGCTGGTCATCGGTGATTTGGATCACGTCGAGTACGACTACATCATCACCGTTCTTTTGAATGCTTCCGCTCGCGATCTACAAAGGTATGTAGATGCATCTAATCACTCGTTGCTAGATGAACTCCTAGATGATCTTGGTGAAACGAGTAGGAAATTTTTTGTTTTCTGCAACGTTCCCCAACAGTGGCATCATGAGCTAGGTCTATGCGTAGTTCTTCTTGCGCGAGTAGAACACAATTTGTTGTGGGCGTAGATTTGTCAACTTTCTTGCCGTTACTAGTCCTTTCTTGCTTCAGCAGTATTGTGGGATGAAGCGGCCCGGACCAACCTTACACGTACGCTTACGTGAGACCGGTTCCACCGACTAACATGCACTAGTTGCATAAGGTAGTTGGAGCGGAATCGATGAACAGGGTCCTTATGAAGGGTAAATAGAAGTTGACAAATCACGTTGTGGCTTTAACGTAGGTAAGAAGACGTTCTTGCTAGAACCCTAATTCAGCCACGTAAAACTTGCAACAACAATTAGAGGACGTCTAACTTGTTTTTGCAGCAAGTGGTTTGTGATATGATATGGCCAAAGTTGTGATGAATGATGAATGATCTATATGTGATGTATGAGATGTTCATGCTATTGTAATAGGATTCACGACTTGCATGTCGATGAGTATGACAACCGGCAGGAGCCATAGGAGTTGTCTTTATTCTTTTAATGACCTGCGTGTCATCGAGAAACGCCATGTAAATTACTTTACTTTATTGCTAAACGCGTTAGCCATAGTAGTAGAAGTAATAGTTGGCGAGCAACTTCATGGAGACACGATGAT
>NW_021268011.1:0-995 GCF_002162155.2 Triticum dicoccoides
CCCCACTATATATAGGGGTGCCAAGGGGGGGCGCCGGCCCTAGTAGATGGCATCTACTAGGGGGGGCGGCGGCCAAGGGGAGGTTTCCCTCCCCCCCAAGGCACCTAGGGGTGCCTTCCACCACATGGACTCTTCCATGGTGGAAACCCTAGGCGCATGGGCCTATAGGGGCTGGTGCCCTTGGCCCATCTAGGCCAAGGCGCACCCCCTACAGCCCATGTGGCCCCCCGGGACAGGTGGCCCCACCCGGTGGACCCCCGGGACCCTTCCGGTGGTCCCGGTACAATACCGATAACCCCGAAACTTGTCCCGATGCCCGAAATAGCACTTCCTATATATAATTCTTTACCTCCGGACCATTCCGGAACTCCTCGTGACGTCCGGGATCTCATCCGGGACTCCAAACAACATTCGGGTTTTTTGCATATACATATCTTCATAACCCTAGCGTCACCGAACCTTAAGTGTGTAGACCCTACGGGTTCGGGAGACAAGCAGACATGACCGAGACGACTCTCCGGTCAATAACCAACAGCGGGATCTGGATACCCATGTTGGCTCCCACATGCTCCACGATGATCTCATCGGATGAACCACAATGTCGAGGATTTAATCAATCCCGTACGCTATTCCCTTTGTCTATCGATATGTTACTTGCCCGAGATTCGATCGTCGGTATCCCAATACCTCGTTCAATCTCATTACCGGCAAGTCACTTTACTCGTACCGTAATGCATGATCCCGTGACCAGACACTTGGTCACTCTGAGCTCATTATGATGATGCATTACCGAGTGGGCCCAGTGATACCTCTCCGTCATACGGAGTGACAAATCCCAGTCTTGATCCATGTCACCCAACAGACACTTTCGGAGATACCCGTAGTCTACCTTTATAGTCACCCAGTTACGTTGTGACGTTTGGCATACCCAAAGCACTCCTACGGTATCCGGGAGTTACACGATCTCATGGTCTAAGGAAAAGATACTTGACATT
>NW_021268012.1:0-989 GCF_002162155.2 Triticum dicoccoides
TATGCTCTTGTTCGGACTTTAGAAACATGGCAACATTATTTATGGCCCAAAGAATTTGTTATACATTCTGATCATGAATCTTTGAAACATATTAAAAGTCAAGCTAAACTGAATCGTAGACATGCTAAATGGGTTGAATTCATTGAGACTTTCCCTTATGTCATTAAACACAAGAAGGGAAAAGAAAATGTTATTGCTGATGCATTGTCTCGTCGCTATACTATGCTTTCACAACTTGACTTCAAAATATTTGGTTTGGAGACCATCAAAGATCAATATGTGCATGATGTTGATTTTAAAGATGTAATGCAGAATTGTAAAGAAGGAAGAATGTGGAACAAGTTTGTCGTTAACGATGGATTTGTGTTTCGTGCTAACAAGCTATGCATTCCAGCTAGCTCCGTTCGTCTTTTGTTGTTGCAGGAGGCGCATGGAGGAGGATTAATGGGACACTTTGGCGTGAAGAAGACGGAGGATGTACTTGCTACACATTTCTTTTGGCCAAATATGAGACGGGATGTTGAGCGTTTTATTGCTCGATGCACTACATGTCAAAAAGCTAAGTCACGACTCAATCCTCATGGTTTATATATGCCTTTGCCTGTACCTAGTGTTCCTTGGGAGGATATATCTATGGACTTTGTTTTAGGTTTACCTCGAACAAAGAAGGGGAGGGATAGCATATTCGTTGTCGTGGATAGATTCTCGAAAATGGCACACTTTATACCATGTCATAAAAGCGATGATGCTGTTAATGTTGCTGATTTGTTCTTTCGTGAAATTATTCGCTTGCATGGTGTGCCAAATACTATTGTTTCAGATCGTGATACTAAATTTCTTAGCCACTTTTGGAGATGTTTATGGGCTAAGTTGGGGACTAAACTGCTTTTTAGTACTACTTGTCACCCCCAAACTGATGGACAAACTGAAGTAGTCAATAGAACGTTGTCTACTATGCTTAGGGCTGTTTTGAAGAATAATAAGAAAAT
>NW_021268013.1:0-1335 GCF_002162155.2 Triticum dicoccoides
GCCGTTCCCCTCTTCGGGCTCCGACCACCGTCGCCGTCGATTCGCCGTCTCCAGCGCGTCCCCGAGCCCACTTCGACGCCCACTGCAACCGCGGTGAGCTATGCCACCGTTTCCCCCTCTCCTCCCCCTTGTTTCCCCACCGTAGCCTCCTCCCCACCACGGCCGAACCTCCGCCGTCGCCGAGCTCGTCGTCGACGCAGCTCCGGTGACCATTTGGTCACCCCGGCGAGTCCAACGAGTTCGCAAGACCCCGTAGAGCATCCCTAGCGCCTCGCTTCGCTCGACTTCGAGCTCCAACCCCGTTCCCGTGCACGACCGAACCCCGGCGGCCGCAGCCGAGCTCGCCGCCGTCGACTCCGGCCACCCCGACCCCAACGGACTCCGCCAAGAGCTGCGGTTTGTCCTCAGCTCCACTCCGGTGGTCTCCGCGGCCCCTCTGGTGGCCGAAATGGCCAAAACCACTCCCGCCGCCGCGTCGGGCTCGCCGGCGGTTAAACGCCGGCAGCCGACTTTGACTTTGACCATGGGTGGGCCCTGGTTGACTCCCCTGAGTCAATGACAGGTGGGGCCCAGCCCTGTTAATTAAACAGGATTAGTTTTAATTAAATTTTAATTAAAATAATCACCCTGACATGCGGGACCCACTGTCAGGTTTGACCCAGACCTGTTCCGTTGACCTGCTGATGTCACACTGACGTCAGGCTGACGCAGTAATTGATTTTCTGAATTTAAATTAAATCAGGAAATTCCAGAATATTATTTAAACTTCAAAAATTCATAACTTTTATTCTGTAACTCCAAATTGGACAAATTATATATGAAAAATGATCAGAAAAATCCAATCTATCCATCTGTACTATTTTGATGCATGATCAAACAAGTTAAATTGATGTTTTAAGCAGAACAAGGAAAAGCACTTTAAAAGACCATATTTGAACTTAAAATTTGAATCCTTGATTCAAATTTGTTCAAACCCCTCTGTTCTTAGTTGCATTAGCCCAACACACTCATATTGCCATGTTTCATGCATGCATCATATTGTTGCACATTGTTTGGTGATGGTTGTGTATCGATGTCCTTTGCGACAGGTTCTGCCCCCGAGGAGTACCGTGATTACCCTAACGAAGAACCATATCAGTGCATCGAACCATCAGGCAAGCAACCAACCATTTGATCATATCGATACAATCCCATGTTCTCGCTCCTGCTCTCTTTTACTGCATTAAGACAACGCGATTCAAACTGCTGTGTGCTACGGTAGTTGAACCCATTTCCTCTGCATGACCTGTCATTGCCACAGTAACTAGATGAAACCCACTAGCATGTGTAGGAGTT
>NW_021268014.1:0-1519 GCF_002162155.2 Triticum dicoccoides
ATTGATTATTATTATATTTCCTTGTTCATGATAATCGTTTATTATCCATGCTAGAATTGTATTGATAGGAAACTCAGATACATGTGTGGATACATAGACAACACCATGTCCCTAGTAAGCCTCTAGTTGACTAGCTCGTTAATCAATAGATGGTTACGGTTTCCTGACCATGGACATTGGATGTCGTTGATAACGGGATCACATCATTAGGAGAATGATGTGATGGACAAGACCCAATCCTAAGCCTAGCACAAGATCATGTAGTTCGTATGCTAAAGCTTTTCTAATGTCAAGTATCATTTCCTTAGACCATGAGATTGTGCAACTCCCGGATACCGTAGGAGTGCTTTGGGTGTGCCAAACGTCACAACGTAACTAGGTGGCTATAAAGGTACACTACGGGTATCTCTGAAAGTGTCTGTTGGGTTGGCACGAATCGAGATTGGGATTTTGTCACTCCGTGGAAACGGAGAGGTATCTCTGGGCCCACTCGGTAGGACATCATCATAATGTGCACAATGTGACCAAGGGGTTGATCACGGGATGATGTGTTATGGAACGAGTAAAGAGACTTGCCGGTAACGAGATTGAACAAGGTATCGGTATACCGACGATCGAATCTCGGGCAAGTACCATACCGCTAGACAAAGGGAATTGTATACGGGATTGATTGAGTCCTTGACATCGTGGTTCATCCGATGAGATTATCGTGGAACATGTGGGAGCCAACATGGGTATCCAGATCCCGCTGTTGGTTATTGACCGGAGAACGTCTCGGTCATGTCTACATGTCTCCCGAACCCGTAGGGTCTACACACTTAAGGTTCGATGACGCTAGGGTTATAAAGGAAGCTTGTATGTGGTTACTGAATGTTGTTCGGAGTCCCGGATGAGATCCCGGACGTCACGAGGAGTTCCGGAATGGTCCGGAGGTAAAGATTTATATATAGGAAGTCCTGTTTCGGCCATCGGGACAAGTTTCGGGGTCATCGGTATTGTACCGGGACCACCGGAAGGGTCCCGGGGTCCACCGGGTGGGGCCACCTGCCCCGGGGGGCCACATGGGCTGTAGGGGGTGCGCCTTGGCCTACATGGGCCAAGGGCACCAGCCCCAAGAGGCCCATGCGCAAGGAAACTTGGGGAGGGAAGAGTCCTCAAGGGGGAAGGCACCTCCGAGGTGCCTTGGGGAGGATGGACTCCTCCCCATCCTTAGCCGCACCCCTTCCTTGGAGGAGGGGGCAAGGCTGCGCCCTCCCCCTCTCCCTTGGCCCTATATATAGTGGGGAAAAGGAGGAGCAATCATACCTAAGGCCTTTGGTTGCCTCCCTCTCCCTCCCGTGACACATCTCCTCTCCCGTAGGTGCTCGGCGAAGCCCTGCAGGATTGCCACGCTCCTCCATCATCACCACGCCGTTGTGCTGCTGCTGGATGGAGTCTTCCTCAACCTCTCCCTCTCTCCTTGCTGGATCAAGGCGTGGGAGACATCGTCGAGCTGTACGTGTGTTGAACGCGGAGGTGC
>NW_021268015.1:0-1095 GCF_002162155.2 Triticum dicoccoides
AGACGAATCTTGATGCATAATAGCTACCTAACGGATCAAATAGTAAAACACACCGAACCTGGTTAGGAAGCTCTCTGCAGGCAAACTATTAGTGCATGAACTTAGAACTACACATATGCTAGTGGAATTAAGAACACTATCGATTAGCTGTCTAGTACAATCTTTTGCTTATTTGCCTCGGATGAAAAAGAACGCATTTACTGATGCAGATCGGCAAACCAACATCTGTGAGAGAATAAGCAATTTTCTCTTTTATTTTTACCTTGATAAGAGTTGTAGCTTCAGTGCATGTGCAAGCATGTGCTGGTTTCGTCTGTGGCTCTTGGTTGGCTCAGTCATTAGTTGCTCTTTTGTTTATGGCTGTTGGTATGTACACTAGGTAATGGAATTAAGAACATTGTTGATCCAGTAAGTAGGACAAAGTTTGCAGACTGGATCTGCCAAACACTGCATCTTTAATTCAGGTCGACAACAACCCCAGTCAAAGAAAAACCGTCCCTGACAACCTTGTGTTTTCTTAGGACTAAAAATGAATCTTGATGCACAATAGCTACGCTAACTACGGATCGCCTATAAGAATAACTGCAAACTGGATAGACATGTTATAATAATTTAGCTGAGCATATAGGAGCATGTAAGTTAACTTTGTTTCAGCTTCACACAAGTTACAATTCGCTAAAAAAAGCCAGCTAGAATAGCCAAATAACAATTTGGTCCCAAACACAGCAAGGTCCTATTTTACTTTCAACATGACCTGACAACATGACCTGACAATAGTTCAGTTTACAGCTGAGGACATTGATTTATTATGAAGTTGCTTGGGTTTATTATGAAGTACTTTGATCATGTCTCTTTATTTGTACTGCTGCTAATATACTTTATATGATGATGAAGTGCTACTGAGTTGTGTGCAAATTTCGTTAAATCAGTGATGTGTATGTGTGCTGTCAGTTATGTGTATGTGCTTATTTTAATCCAGTGAAATATGGCACTGAACTGTAGCTAGCTAAACGGTAGTTTTGCTTAAATTGGTGAAATTTGGCACTGAAATGTAGCTAGCAATGCAAATATCTCAATGAATTCAGCTCTGTTTTC
>NW_021268016.1:0-762 GCF_002162155.2 Triticum dicoccoides
GTGAGTAATAGTCCACGAAACGGGCCAGAATCGGCCAAAATCGCGAGTGTTGTCGACGGACACGTAAACGCACCCAGGGGATCGTCAATCGTGGAAATAGCTCTGGGACCCCAAAATGGTGAGCAACAGTCCATGAATCGGGCCAGAATCAGCCCAAACTGCGGTTGTTTATGACAGACACGTAAGCGCACCTTAGGGTTCAACAACCTTGGAAATCGCTTTCAGACCCCAAAACGGTGAGTAATAGTCCACGAAACGGGCCACAATCGGCCATAATTTCGAGGGTTGACGACGGACACGTAAACGCACCCCGAGGATCGTTAATCGTGGAAATAGCTCTGGGACCCCAAAATGGTGAGTAATAGACCATGAAAGAGCCCAGAATCGAACAAAACTAGGATTGCTGGTGAACGACACGTAAACACACCCCGGGGTGCGTCAATCGTGGAAATCCCTCCGGGACCCCAAAACAATGAGTAATAGTCCATGAAACGGGGCAGAGTCGGCCAAAACTGTGAGTGTTGATGACCGACACATAAATGCACCCCAGGGATCGTCAATCGTGGAATCGCTCTAGGACCCCAAAACGGTGAGTAATAGTGCACGAAATGAACCAGAATTGGCCCAAATTGTGAGTGTTGATAACCGACTCATAAACGCACCCTTGGGTTCGTCAGTTGTGGAAATCACTTCGGGGCCCCAAAACTGAGTAATAGTCCATGAAACGGGCCAGAATTGGCCGAAACTACGAGTGTTGATGAC
>NW_021268017.1:0-1943 GCF_002162155.2 Triticum dicoccoides
TGTGAACCTAGGTGGCAGGGCGGTGTTGGGTACCCACACGCGGCGCTTCTGAGGACCAGCACCGGATGAGGAACCCATATCACGTCCATGCTTGCGTGTTGCGTCATAATCAGTCTGACCAGTTTCAGCACTGATGGCTTTGTTGACAAGTTTCGAGAAGGATGTGCACTCATGCAGACGGAGGTCGCGGCGAAGCTCAGGACTAAGGCCCTTGCGGAACCTTGCTTGCTTCTTGGCATCAGTAGACACTTCCTCAGCTGCATATCGGGCGAGCTTACCAAACTCTCTGCTATAGGCATCCACGGAAAGTCGGCCTTGGGTGAAATTGCAAAATTCTTCACGCTTACGGTCCATGAGACCCTCCGGAATGTGATGTTCACGGAAAGCCTCGCTGAATTCAGCCCAAGTTGTGACATGGCCCGCTGGGCGCATAGCTCCATAATTCTCCCACCAAAGACTGGCGGGGACTTCAAGGTGATATGCAGCAAAGGTGACCTTGTGAGCCTCCGCTACCAGCGCGGAACGCAGCTTGTGAGAAATACTGCGAAGCCAGTCATCAGCGTCGAGAGGCTCGACGGAGTGGTGGAACGTGGGTGGATGCAATTTGATAAAATCGCTGAGTGACACCACGTTAACCCTCTGATGGTGTGCTGTATTCTGTTCGATACGCTCCAACAAACGGTTTGTCTCCCGCTTGTTTCTCTCAGCTTCCATCATCACCTCGGCTAGTGAAGGAGGATGAGGCAGATTTTCATTCCTGGCTTCACTGCCTTCGGCCTGCTCTTGAGAAGCAGGGTTGGCGCGTGTGTTGACCATCCTAGGTAAACAAGCCAATGATTTAGTCAGAATGATAAAATTCCGACATAGGATACATAATGCAAGGAATAACTCGGAATGCAAGATGATCATCCGTATGACATGGTAGATACAGAAACTGCTTCTTTTATTCCATCGTCATACACACCATACAAGGTTTAGTACAAGACCAAACAAAGTACTATTACGGTGAAAAGGGATTACATCTCATCGGAGGCATTCCAAACTCCTATACATTATTTTTCTACAACTCCGGAAAGAGTACAAACTAGATCATATCCCACGAGTCACGCGGGACGACAGACGACACAGCTAGTGCGAACTAGTGATACTACTACTAACTCAGACCGATCTGTAGTAGTCCTCGTAGAAGTCACCTCCATAGCCCGGAAGTTCAACATGATCATCCGGAAACAGACGGTCTCGCGGAGCTTGTGGCCCATAGGGGCTAGGATGAGGTCTTGGACCAGCAAACGGTGGCCTGCGGGGACCGCGAGGTGGGGTGATGCCTCCTACATCACGCCAAACCATCACGTCTGGCAGAGCAGATCTCACAGGATAGAGATCGCGCATATCTGAATATCTAGCTTGCACCGCCGGTGCGAACCGAGTCAAAGTGGCCCAGTGGTCAGCACGGGTATTGAAGAGCTCTAACCTTAAGGCCCGATTTTCATGGTCCTTATCCTCGAGCATCTCAGCAGTGGTGCGAGTCCGTGAATCCTCCTGGGTGGAGTCAGCATAGATAGCCTGGAGATACCCTTGTGCTCCCGGAAGTGATCCTGGCATATACCGGAAATCAGAGTCCCGAAATAGACCAGATCTGACTCGCATAATGGTCATCATAGAGTAGGCGGCATCCTGCACAGCCATCTCAATAGTAACCCCGAGTCCATAGGAGCAGTGAAGAGGCTCAGTGGATCCAGGATAAGATGGAAATATCCTGACAGTGCAGAGATACTGGCTTTGATTAAAGTCTCGGAATTGCTCTTCGACCGTGTACTCAGGATACCAGCGGTATCCAGCCTCAGTCATTACCCTGACCAACTTAGCAGTATGGCCGGGTACATCTAGGCATCGAGTCAGGCGAACCACTTGATTGAGGTCGCGAGTGGCCATCTGAAAGCACA
>NW_021268018.1:0-3168 GCF_002162155.2 Triticum dicoccoides
GGCTCATCTTCGGGCCCGCCCTCGCAGAAGCGTAAGATATGGATCCCGAACAGCATGTACCGTCCAAATGCACCTGCCCCAAGGCAGTCTTATGCTGCACCTCGTCTGCCTACTGCTCCAACTAGGCTGCCAAGGCTTCCAGCTCCGCCACCCCAAGCTCCTGTTCCCACTCCCAATAATGGCCTGTGCTACAAGTGTGGTCAACCAGGTCACCGTGCTAGGGATTGCATTCAGAATCAGAATCAACTGGCCCTTCCAGCCGCTGGCCGTGGAAACAACCAGGCCCGCAACAACAATGCCAAGTCTTATGGCCGTGTTCATGCCAACCACATTGATCTGAATGAAGCTCAAGACCAGCCTGCTACTGTGATGGGTACACTCCTCGTAAATTCAGTACCAGCATCCGTTTTATTTGATACTGGTGCATCGCATTCATTCATGTCTGAAGATTTCGCATTCATGCATGGCATTATAAGTGAAGACATGAATGCTTCACTATTAGTACACACCCCTGCGGGCCAATGTCGAACCTCCATGATTTGCAACGACGTCCCCGTTGAAATCGAAGGACTAGAATTCCTTGTCTCACCCATCGTACTAAAGTCTTGTAGCATTGACCTCATTCTGGGAATGAATTGGTTAAAGGAGCATACTGCTTCTATCGTTTGCGCCACTAAGACCGTCCATCTGCTACACCCTTCTGATGAAATAATTAGCTACGATGCTCATCTGGTTCGGAATGCCGAGGCCAGACTTTATGCCTTAAACGCATTGAACGCTGCACCACTTGAGGGCATTGAAAACATTCCCGTCGTGCGTGAATTCCTAGACGTCTTTCCTGAAGAACTCCCAGGGATTCCCCCTGCTAGAGCTGTCGAATTCGTCATCGACTTGAAACCAGGCACCACTCCTATAGCCAAGCGACCCTACAAGATGCCGCCGCATGAACTCCTTGAGCTTAAGGAGGAAATCGATAAATCTCTTCGAAGTGGTTTCATTCGCCCAAGTTGCTCTCCTTGGGGAGCACCTTTTCTCTTTGTCAAGAAGAAAGATGGGACAAACCGATTGGTCCAAGACTACCGACCTATAAACCAAGCTACCATTCAGAATAAGTATCCTCTTCCTCGGATCAATGATCTGTATGATCAATTGGCTGGATCATCAGTGTTCTCTAAACTCGACTTGAGGTTGGGTTACCACCAGATCCGTGTTCGTAAGGAGGATATCCCCAAGACCGCATTTGTGACTCGTTATGGTTCATATGAGTACACCGTCATGTCTTTCGGCTTGACCAATGCTCCAGCCACCTTCTCTCGCCTGATGAACTATATATTCATGGATTACCTCGACAAGTTTGTCGTGGTTTATCTGGATGATATCCTGATATTTTCCAAGAGTGAAGAAGAACATGCTGAACATCTTCGTCTTGTGCTGGAAAAGCTACGATAGCATCAGCTATATGCCAAGTTCTCCAAGTGTGAATTCGGGCTTCCCGAAGTAACCTATCTCGGGCATGTCATCTCTAAAGATGGTATTGCCGTCAACCCTGAACGAGTCCAGGCTATTCTTGATTGGACTACTCCGAAGAACGTTAAGCAAGTCAGAAGTTTTCTCGGTCTCGCCAGCTACTGCCGTTGATTCGTCGAGAACTTCTCCAAAATTGCCAGGCCTCTGACTAACCTATTGCATAAGGGCGTCAAGTTCCAATGGACAGATAAATGTCAGGAAAGTTTCCAGGCACTCAAGGACAAGTTGACTTCTGCCCCAGTACTAGCTCCTCCTGATACTAAGAAGGACTTCATCATTTACTGCGACGCTTCCCGTCAAGGACTAGGCTGTGTCCTAATGCAAGAGCACAAAGTGGTTGCTTATGCCTCTCGGCAATTGCGCCCTCACGAAGAGAACTACCCAGTTCACGACCTCGAACTTGCTGCTGTCATTCATGCGCTAAAACAGTGGCGACATTACCTACTCGGTAATCGTTGCGAGATCTTCACTGACCACCAAAGTCTGAAGTATCTGTTTACTCAGCCAGACCTGAACCTCCGTCAGCAGAGATGGATGGAGACTGTTGCAGACTTTGATTTGGGTATTTCCTATACCCCAGGCAAGGCTAATGTAATGGCTGATGCCTTGAGCCGCAAGTCTTACTGCAACCACCTCCAGGTTCACAAAGTTCAGCCTTCACTTGTTGAAGAATTCAGAAAGCTAAACCTCCATATTGTTCCTCCGGGTGCACTCGCTCCCCCTCCTCCGGAGTTCCGCAAGATGAATCTCCGTGTTGTTTCCCAGGGATCCCTCTATACCCTGGCTGTTGAACCCGATCTCGTGGGCACCATAAAGACAATGCAGGGATTTGACTCTGAAGTCTACAAGGTTAAGCAAGACCTCAAAGAAGGAAGTCCCTCATCCTTCACTATTGCTGATGATGGCGCCTTGTACTTCAAAGGCCGCCTAGTGGTGCCGTGTAAGAAGGAAAACCTGAATATGACTCGGGAGGTTATGAAAGAAGCTCATGATACGCCTCTATGTATCCACCCTAGTAGTACAAAGATGTACCAAGACATCCGCCAGAGATTCTGGTGGTCTAACATGAAGCAAGACATTGCTCGTTATGTTGCTGAATGTGACGTTTGCCGTCGTATCAAAGCAGAACATCAAAGGCCTGCTGGAACTCTGCAACCTATATCTATTCCTGAATGGAAATGGGACCATGTCGAGATGGACTTCGTTACTGTATTTCCCAAATCGCAAAAGGGTAATGATGCTATTCTTGTCGTCATTGACCGACTTTCTAAAGTTGCACATTTTCTGGCTGTCAAGGAAACGATCACTGCTAGTCAGCTGGCAAACCTCTACATGACCAGAATTGTCTCGCTTCACGGTATTCCATTGGTAATCAGTTCAGACCGTGGCAGCTTATTCACTTCAAGATTCTGGGCAAGTTTCCAACAAGCTATGGGCACTCATCTGTCTTTCAGCACTGCTTTTCATCCTCAGTCACAAGGGCAAGTTGAACGTGTCAACCAAGTTCTCGAAGACATGCTTCGAGCTTGTGTTATTTCCTTCGGCAAGAAATGGGAGGAATCTCTTCCGTATGCTGAGTTCTCTTATAATAATAGCTATCAAGCTAGTCTGAAGATGGCCCCCTTCGAAGTGTTATATGGA
>NW_021268019.1:0-1415 GCF_002162155.2 Triticum dicoccoides
TAGGTTAAATAGGTCATTTTGGAGCTAATTAAGCTTATTATGTAATTTTTTAACTAGCTAAGCATATTAAGTCATTTTGGAGGAAAAAATGCTAAGTATAGGTCATTTTAGAGCTAGCCTAGGTTGAATAGGTCATTTTGAAGCTAAGTAAGGTTATTATGTCATTTTGGAGCTAGCTAAGCATATGAAGTCATTTAGGACCTAAAATATGTCATTTCTTAAGCATACTATATCATTTTAGAGCTAGCTAAGCATATTAAGTCTTTTTTGAGGAAAAGATGCTAAGTATAGGTCATTTTAGAGCTATCCTAGGTTAAATAGGTCATTTTTATGCTAGCTAAGCATATTAAGTCATTTTGAAGGAAACAATGCTAAGTATAGGTCATTTTAGAGCTATCCTAGGTTAAATAGGTCATTTTGGAGCTAATTAAGCTTATTATGTAATTTTTTAACTAGCTAAGCATATTAAGTCATTTTGGAGGAAAAATGCTAAGTATAGGTCATTTTAGAGCTAGCCTAGGTTGAATAGGTCATTTTGAAGCTAAGTAAGGTTATTATGTCATTTTGGAGCTAGCTAAGCAGATGAAGTCATTTAGGACCTAAAATATGTCATTTCTTAAGCATACTATATCATTTTAGAGCTAGCTAAGCATATTAAGTCTTTTTTGAGGAAAAGATGCTAAGTATAGGTCATTTTAGAGCTATCCTAGGTTAAATAGGTCATTTTTATGCTAGCTAAGCATATTAAGTCATTTTGAAGGAAACAATGCTAAGTATATGTCATTTTAGAGCTATCCTAGGTTAAATAGGTCATTTTGGAGCTAATTAAGCTTATTATGTAATTTTTGAACTAGCTAAGCATATTAAGTCATTTTGGAGGAAAAAATGCTAAGTATAGGTCATTTTAGATCTAGCCTAGGTTGAATAGGTCATTTTGAAGCTAAGTAAGGTTATTATGTCATTTTGGAGCTAGCTAAGCATATGAAGTCATTTAGGACCTAAAATATGTCATTTCTTAAGCATACTATATCATTTTAGAGCTAGCTAAGCATATTAAGTCTTTTTTTAGGAAAAGATGCTAAGTATAGGTCATTTTAGAGCTATCCTAGGTTAAATAGGTCATTTTTATGCTAGCTAAGCATATTAAGTCATTTTGAAGGAAACAATGCTAAGTATAGGTCATTTTAGAGCTATCCTAGGTTAAATAGGTCATTTTGGAGCTAATTAAGCTTATTATGTAATTTTTGAACTAGCTAAGCATATTAAGTCATTTTGGAGGAAAAAATGCTAAGTATAGGTCATTTTAGAGCTAGCCTAGGTTGAATAGGTCATTTTGAAGCTAAGTAAGGTTATTATGTCATTTTGGAGCTAGCTAAGCATATGAAGTCATTTAGGACCTAAAATATGTCATTTTT
>NW_021268020.1:0-2092 GCF_002162155.2 Triticum dicoccoides
CGTGTAACCCAACCCGTATTTCGGGCACACCGTTCAACCAATGTTTAATTATGTATGTTTTCCTCGAGCATATCCCATTATATCGTTTAATCTGACAGATGTTATCCCCTTATCCACATAATTGTGGAGATCCATCTTTTGGATACCTCGTTGAATTATCGATGAGTCCATCAGCCACCTCATCATCCTCTCCTTGGGTTAATGATGAACTCTTGTTAACGGAAATCACTTCTTAGTTCATTTCCCGAGAATCTTACAGTGTCATCCCGTCAATTTGTGTTGCACCTTTCTTCTCAGGCATCCTGAGCCCGAGGTATCCTAACACCCATCATATCTGAATCTCCATCAGATATGATGGTTGGAACATATTTTCAAGAGTTATAACATTGGTCCTTTGATGACCCGGTAACATGATGTCATGCCTCGCACCCCCCCTGGGTGGAGGACCTATTATTGTAGTATCCTTTTTAGCAAGTTTAGCCATTCTTCCCCGAGGAAATTGTAAGACTTATCCTACAAGTTGTTCCTAATGGATCATTCCTATATCCAAAGTCTGACCTTTTGCTTGAAGACCATGTCAATGCTATCTCGAAGCATGTCTATGGTGCTCCAATTTTCAACAAGAATATTTGAAGCCCAATGCTAAGTGTTACTTGCTCAATTACCCAAACACCGTTGCATCGGTAATGTCATGAAATTTCTCTCCCCTTTCCTAAGGAGTTTTCTACATTATATCCTGCCAAGGATATCATGCTCTGCTTGTCCTTGGGAAGGATATACCCCTGATATATGTGTTTAAGCACATTTTCCTTTCCATTACTTGGTTTAACCTTTCTTGTGATCTATATGATCTAAGCAGTAATATTCTCCTGCTTATGTATATACCTCGGTGTACAATTCTGTCAGCAAGACCCTGTTACTATTGTTGATGACATTTCGGTAGCCACCAATGGACGAGAACCTTGCCTATTGGCCCGCCTCGTTCAACGAGCAGGAAAATGGTTCTCTTCGTCCCTCGCCCTTGGTATCGATGTTGTTGCCAACATAACTGACAGGCTACCCTCTGACAGGCCTTGCTATCGTGGCCATGCAAGATGTCGGCCCCCTTCCTACTTTCAACCACATGGTGGGCCCATAACCCACAGTTCCACAGGATCAAAACCTGACTCTCCTACACCCCCTGTTCCCAAGGTTGTTCCTCGCGCGTGACCACGTATGTAATTCACGAGCCACCTTCAGGTCTGGTATCGGACACAATACTTATTCCCGTTGTTTTCACCCTTTCACGCCCTATTACAGGCATTGAACGATTGCCTGCCCGCTCGAAACTTTCCAGGTTACCTCCTTACTTTGATCTCGATAATTTCTTAAGATTCGATTCGAGAGTTACTTTCCGCCACCTTCCTCGATGTTGTCGACCCGATAGTCAACCTTGCCGACGTCCGTTCTCTCGGAATAACCCTGCCTTATTCTATCTTTAGTACGATGGAGATCTCGAAGAAAGGATGACGACTTCGCCATGATGACCTGAAGCAGAGAAATAAAAACGTCAATGTAACGGATCGACCTCTTCGAGAAGAGCAACCTAAGACGAGAAGAACCGTTAGAATTTCGTAACCAAAACTTTCCCCCTTACACCCCTCTTAAATCTCGGGACGAGATTTCTTGTAGTGGAGGAGAATTGTGACGCCCGGATAATCTTGCTAAAATAATCCCACGCTAATCAAGCCACGTCATCCCGATTACCGATGCTAAACGTCCGTTAGTTCAAACCGCGTCAAATTAAAATTTAAAATAAAGGCAAACGACAAAAGTTTTGAAATATTAAAACTAAATTGTTTGGGTTGTGTCAAATAATGCATAGGTAATTATGGTGGAGAAACCACATTTTTATAAAAGGTTTAAATGCACTTAAGTAATTAAAGTGGTAGGTAAGACAATTAAATATATGCATTTTGGATTTTATAAAATACTATACTATTTTGTTCAGGGTTAAAACCTTTTGTGGCAGTAGTTATAATTGTAACTCTATTTTAGGTGTGGGTTTCACTTTTTGTAAAACTATAAAATATTACATAAGTAAAAGAAAACA
>NW_021268021.1:0-621 GCF_002162155.2 Triticum dicoccoides
TAAAAGCAAAAAGAATAAAAAAAATAAAGCAAAAAACAAAAGAAAATAAATAATGCAGAAAACAAAACAAAAAAACTGGAAAAAATAGCAACAATAAGTATTTTGTTGTAAGTAGAAACAAAATAAAATAAATAAAGCAACGAAGAAAACAAAAAAACAAAAAAAGTGTTTTCAAATTTGAAAACTAATGGCATTAACAAAAAGTTTATAATTTTTCTAAAACTAAAAGCATAAAGAATTAAAAAATAAAGCAAAAAACAAAAGAAAATAAATAAAGCAACAAAAAAACAAAAAATGCCACCTACTGGGCCCCCACGGCCTGAATACGACTAGAAACCCATCCAAGGGCCAGGATTCAGGCCCGCAGGAGGCCCAGTAGGCCCACAGGCATAGCAGTGACAATTAGGCCCGTAAGCCTGCAATGGAGAGGAGCTCGAGAGGGGTGCGGCAGTGGGGCTTATAAACCACTGCGCACCCCTCTCAACTAGTGAGGTGGGACTAAACTTTCGACGCAGCAGCCGCACAAGGCCTTTGGTCCCAGTTGGTGGCACCAACCGGGACTAAAGGGGGCCATTGGTCACGCTTCGTGGCACAAACCGTGACCAATGCCCCCCTTTAGTC
>NW_021268022.1:0-3445 GCF_002162155.2 Triticum dicoccoides
GGGTAAGTAATTTTAATAGTTATATATGCCAGTAGCCCCCAAGACTTAAAATAGTTAAAATAACTGATTTAAGGATCAATTATTATGCAGGTACTTACGGAGAAGAATACCCATCTGTCCCAGGAGCTCCAAGAGTGCAAGGCCCAACTTGAGGCCGCACTGGCCGCCACAGGGGGAGCCACAGAGACCCCCGCTGGTAAGACGTACTTTGAAAAGATAATTAATTAACAAAGTGCGGCGTGAATCTGACAATAATATTGCAGAGGGCGCCGGACTAGATCCGGACAAGCAACAGCTACTGCGTCAGCTAAAGGCCGGCGAGCGGGTGCTTATGAAGGTGCAGCAGGAGAGAAACAAGCTCCAAGATGCCCACACCCAGCTAGGAGAAGAGCTGAAAGGTGTTCGGGCCCAGCTGTCTGGCTCCGTGAAGGAGAATCAGCGGCTTCGTCGCGGCATTTATAGTAAGTGCTTGAACAAATTCCTTTGAAAAGAAGAATTCGGCGAGGAAGTCGATTGAAATAAATATGTCTTTAGGTGTGCTCACAGGTCGCCCTGCGGAGGAAATGCCTGGGTCAACGGGTGACCAACTTCCCGAGCTGGTGTAATTGCTCGAACGTGTTCGGCAGGCGATGAGTGGCGTCGTTCAGGCTTTATGGCCATCCGTCTCCCTACCCGAGGGCCTTGGTGAGCTTGCTGAGATGCTTCAGGGAGCACGGCGACGCCTCCGTTTGTGCAAGATATCGGCATGCCGTCAGGGCGCCAAGGAGGCCTGGGCCATGGTGAAGACGCATTACCCGAAGGTTGACCCAAACCACATGGCCGAGGTCGGACCTGCGGGGCCTGATGGGAAGGAGATCCCTGTGAGCTTGATGTACGGACAAGTAGAACTGGCCGCGAAATATTTCCAACAGGACTGTAAATTAGACAGCCTGTTAGATGGGATTGAGGAGGAGTACAATCAGTCGGTTTGACGATGTAATTTGAAATGACATGTAAAATGCCTTCTAGCCGGATTGTAGATCGTTTGTCTTTGTGGACCGTTTCGCTTCAACCTCGGGACCCAACAGTCCGGAGTGTGTCCGAATACCCTTACGGTTATAAAAGAACCGGGGCATGCATGGAGACAAGGCGTCGGGGTCATAATTGCTTTATCAGACAAGTGCCCAACTAGTTATGTTATATTACATGGTTAGTAAGAAACATCTTTCAGGGAGAATAGTTCCGTTAAGGGTTCCTTTCCCTGGGAGGCATGCCCTAAAGTGCAATGCCGGACTATGAAAATAGCAGAAAAAAGCATCTGGGGACAGATAAATAAGTAAGTAATAAATCATCTTTCAAGTCACCGACCGGATATTCTCTTAAGAACGCTAGCTTTCGGCTTCACCCAGTCTGAGGTACACATCCGGCTGACCCGGCAGTAACAATCGCAGAGGTGCTCCCTTTACCTCCTAGCCAAACAATCGGGAACGTAGGGGTAAGCACAGAAGCCAGGCAACCCAGCTTGGCCAAAACTTAAGTCATATCGATGCATATAATGGTGAATAAAAGGTACATGCGGAAGTATGACACATGTATTGGGCATGAAGCCCGTATGAATAAGCTTCTGTTAAAGAAGCCCCCAGGTATAATGAGTGCTAGGAGCACATCAAGTGTGTGCGAACGAAGCGCAAATCAGCCTATAATAGGTATTGAAAAAAAGGTGGGAAGAAGGAGGGGGACAAGAGACAGTAAAAATATAAATAGGTGGACGGGGGAGTGAGACGAACTCTGAGTCCGGCGTTTAGGCGTAGAATCTTCGGAGACGGGCTGCGTTCCATGGGGTTGGCTCGAGTCGGTTGTCATATGCTTTACGTAGACGGTATGCTCCGCCGGTCAGGACTTGGTCGATGATGAAGGGACCTTCCCACTTGGGCTTAAGTTTGTCCTTTTTCTTGTCCGGCAGGCATAGAACGAGTTCGCCAACATTGTAAGTTTTGGCCCGTACCTCTCTGATTTGATATCTTCGAGTCTGCTGCTGATAAAATGTGGAACGAGCCTTTGCCACGTCCCGCTCCTCCTCTAAGGCGTCCAAACTGTCCTGCTGATCCAACTCGGCTTCCCTTTCTTCATACATGCGCACACGAGGTGAGTCATGAATTATATCGCAGGGCAGAACTGCCTCTGCGCCGTATACCATGAAAAATGGTGTGAACCTAGTAGTTCGGTTTGGCGTGGTCCGCAGCCCCCAGAGTACGGAGTCGAGCTCCTCTACCCAGTGCGTGTTAGATTCCTTGAGGGACCGCACTAGTCTGGGTTTGATGCCGCTCATGATTAGACTATTTGCTCGCTCGACTTGACCATTAGTTTGGGGGTGATAGACTGAAGCGTAATCGAGCTTGATGCCCATGTTTTTGCACTCGAGTTTAACCTCGTCGGCCGTGAAGTTCGTGTCGTTATCAGTGATGATGCTGTGGGGGACGCCAAAACGGTGTACTACCCCGGATATGAAGTCTATCACTGGTCCGGATTCTGCCGTTTTAACCGGCTTGGCCTCAATCCATTTGGTGAATTTGTCCACCATGACCAATAAGTATTTGTGCTTGTGGGTTCCCCCTTTAAGGGGTCCAACCATGTCAAGCCCCCAGACCGCGAACGGCCAGGTAATGGGTATAGTTTTGAGGGCGGTGGGTGGCATGTGGCTCTGATTAGCAAAGAGCTGGCAACCGACGCATCGTTGGACTAAGTCCTGAGCATCTGCCCGGGCTGTCGGCCAATAAAATCCTGTACGAAAGGCCTTGCCTACAAGGGCCCGGGCTGCAGCGTGGTGCCCGCCGAGTCCGGCGTGAATTTCAGCCAGGAGATTTCGCCCTTCCTCTTCGAAGATACACCTTTGAAGGACTCCGGTTGTGCTTTTCTTATAAAGTTCTCCCTCATGGACCTTGTAGGCTTTAGATCGCCGAACTATGCAGCGGGCCTCATTTTGGTCTTCAGGAAGTTCCTGCCGAATTAAGTAGGCTAGGAATGGTTCTGTCCACGGGGCAATTACTGCCATTATTTCGTGAGCTGAATGTGTTATTTCATTGGCCGAGCCGCCGATTGTGTCAGAATGGTCTGAGTTAGGTGACGCAGCTGGCTCCGGATCGTTATTTCCGGACTCCTCTTCCCATAACACGGATGGCTTAAAGAGCCGTTCCAGGAAGATGTTTGGAGGGACGGCGTCTCGTTTCGCGCCGATGCGTGCTAACACGTCTGCTGCCTGGTTATTATCCCGGGCTGCATGGTGGAATTCGAGTCCTTCGAACCGAGCTGACATTTTTAGGATGGCGTTGCGGTAAGCTGCCATTTTTGCATCTTTGGCGTCAAAGTCTCCATTTACTTGGAATATTGCAAGGTTTGAATCCCCGCGCACCTCTAGGCGTTGAATGCCCATGGAGATTGCCATCCGGAGGCCATGTAGAAGGGCCAC
>NW_021268023.1:0-1491 GCF_002162155.2 Triticum dicoccoides
GTCTAAAACTAATCCCGATGGTAGATGTAGAGGTAGCGTGCCGACCGCGATCACATCGACTTTGGAACCATTTCCCACGCGCATCGTCACCTCGTTCTTAGCTAATCTTCGCTTAATCCGTAGTCCCTGTTTCGAGTTGCAAATGTTAGCAACAGAACCAGTATCAAATACCCAGGTGCTACTGCGAGCATTAGTAAGGTACACATCAATAACATGTATATCACATATACCTTTGTTCACTTTGCCATCCTTCTTATCCGCCAAATACTTGGGGCAGTTCCGCTTCCAGTGTCCAGTCTGCTTGCAGTAGAAGCACTCAGTTTCAGGCTTAGGTCCAGACTTGGGTTTCTTCACTTGAGCAGCAACTTGTTTGCCGTTCCTTTTGAAGTTCCCCTTCTTCTTCCCTTTGCCCCTTTTCTTGAAATCAGTGGTCTTGTTGACCATCAACACTTGATGCTCCTTTTTGATTTCTACCTCCGCGGCTTTCAGCATCGCGAAGAGCTCAGGAATAGTCTTGTTCATCCCTTGCATATTATAGTTCATCACAAAGCTCTTGTAGCTTGGTGGCAGTGATTGGAGAATTATGTCAATGACGCTATCATCCGGAAGATTAACTCCCAGTTGAATCAAGTGATTATTATACCCAGACATTTTGAGTATATGCTCACTGACAGAACTGTTCTCCTCCATCTTGCAGCTGTAGAACTTGTTGGAGACTTCATATCTCTCAATCCGGGCATTTGCTTGAAATATTAACTTCAACTCCTGGAACATCTCATATGCCCCATGACATTCAAAACGTCGTTGAAGACCCGGTTCTAAGCCGTAAAGCATGGCACACTGAACTATAGAGTAGTCATCAGCTTTGCTCTGCCAGACGTTCTTAACATCGTCAGTTGCATCAGCAGCAGGCCTGGCACCCAGCGGTGCTTCCAGGACGTAACTCTTCTGTGCAGCAATGAGGATAATCCTCAGGTTACGGACCCAGTCCGTGTAATTGCTACCATCATCTTTCAATTTTGTTTTCTCAAGGAACGCATTAAAATTCAACGGAACAACAGCACGAGCCATCTATCTACAAACAAACATAGACAAGCAAAATACTACCAGGTACTAAGTTCATGATAAATTTAAGTTCAATTAATCATATTACTAAAGAACTCCCACTTAGACAGACATCTCTCTAGTCATCTAAGTGATTACGTGATCCAAATCAACTAAACCATGTCCGATCATCACGTGAGATGGAGTAGTTTCAATGGTGAACATCTCTATGTTGATCATATCTACTATATGATTCACGCTCGACCTTTCGGTCCCCGTGTTCCGAGGCCATATCTGTATATGCTAGGCTCGTCAAGTATAACCTGAGTATTCCGCGTGTGCAACTGTTTTGCACCCGTTGTATTTGAACGTAGAGCCTATCACACCCGATCATCACGTGGTGTCTCAGCACGAAGAACTTTCGCAATGGTGCATACTCAGGGAGAA
>NW_021268024.1:0-1153 GCF_002162155.2 Triticum dicoccoides
GAGAGAGGTTTAGTCAGCGGATCTGCGACATTCAGATCCGTGTGCACTTTGCAAATCTCTATGTCTCCATCTTGAACATTTTCACGGATGGAGTTGAAACGACGCTTGATGTGCCTGGTCTTCTTGTGAAACCTGGGCTCCTTTGCGAGGGCAATAGCTCCAGTGTTGTCACAGAAGAGTTTGATCGGCCCCGACGCATTGGGTATGACTCCTAGGTCGGTGATGAACTCCTTCACCCAAATCGCTTCATGTGCTGCCTCCGAGGCTGCCATGTACTCCGCTTCACACGTAGATCCCGCCACGACACTCTGCTTGCAGCTGCACCAGCTTACTGCTCCACCATTCAACATATACACGTATCCGGTTTGTGACTTAGAGTCATCCAGATCTGAGTCGAAGCTAGCGTCGACATAACCCTTTACGACGAGCTCTTCGTCTCCTCCATAAACGAGAAACATGTCCTTTGTCCTTTTCAGGTACTTCAGGATATTCTTGACCGCTGTCCAGTGTTCCTTGCCGGGATTACTTTGGTATCTTGCTACCAAACTTACGGCAACGTTTACATCGGGTCTGGTACACAGCATGGCATACATAATAGATCCTATGGCTGAAGCATAGGGGATGACACTCATCTCTTCTTTATCTTTTGCCGTGGTCGGTGACTGAGCTGAGCTCAGTCTCATACCTTGTAACATAGGCAAGAACCCCTTCTTGGACTGATCCATTCTGAATCTCTTCAAAATCTTATCAAGGTATGTGCTTTGTGAAAGACCTATGAGGCGTCTCAATCTATCTCTATAGATCTTGATGCCTAATATATAAGCAGCTTCTCCAAGGTCCTTCATTGAAAAACACTTATTCAAGTAGGCCTTAATGCTGTCCAGAAATTCTATATTATTTCCCATCAGGAGTATGTCATCTACATATAATATGAGAAATGCTACAGAGCTCCCACTCACTTTCTTGTAAACGCAGGCTTCTCCATAAGTCTGCATAAACCCAAACGCTTTGATCATCTCATCAAAGCGAATGTTCCAACTCCGAGATGCTTGCACCAGTCCATAAATGGATCGCTGGAGCTTGCATACTTTGTTAGCGTTCCGAGGATCGACAAAACCTTCCGGCTGCATCATATACAGTTCTTCCTTAAGAT
>NW_021268025.1:0-1117 GCF_002162155.2 Triticum dicoccoides
GCTGGGCCGGCCAGCTGGCTGGGCCGCACAGGTAAGTCTTCCCCTTTCTTTTCTGTTTTCTGTTTTTATTTAATATAACTGCAACTTTGTTGAATTAAATAAAATACCTAGGCAACTCCAAAAATCACCAAACTACTCCTGGTCCATAGTTGGATTATTTCCAACATGAAACATTTTAGTTTGGAGATATTTGAGCATTTAAATATTTTATATAATTTTAAATGCCCAAATTCAAATAGTTATGATTTAATTCAAAACCCTAGGATGGCCTAGGAAAATGTGCACCACTTTTGGCAGAGGTTCTGAACCAAGGCAAAAATGATGGACATTTTAGAAGGGCATTTCAGGTTCATTGAAAAATTATTTTAGTAAACCCTAGTTGGTTTCAGAGGGGACTGGGGGTTCTGTCATCCCCATTTCAAGTTTCTGATGAATGAGTAAACATGATGCAACACTCTAATGCATAACTAGCTAGGGTGTGACAGCCAAAGTCGTCGCCGGCGCCAACTCCGGCCACCCCGACCCCAACGGACTCCGCCAAGAGCTGCGGTTTGTCCTCAGCTCCCCTCCGGTGGTCTCCGCGGCCCATTTGGTGGCCGAAATGGCCAAAACCACTCCCGCCGCCGCGTCGGGCTCGCCGGCGGCTAAACGCCGGTGCAGCCGACCCGGGTTTGACCACGGGTGGGCCCTGGTTGACTCCCCTGAGTCAATGACAGGTGGGGCCCAGCCCTGTTAATTAAACAGGATTAGTTTTAATTAAGTTTTAATTAAAATAATCACCCTGACATGCGGGACCCACTGTCAGGTTTGACCCAAACCTGTTCCGTTGACCTGCTGACGTCACACTGACGTCAGGCTGACGCAGTAATTGATTTTCTGGATTTAATTTAAATCAGGAAATTCCAGAATATAATTTAAACTTCAAAAATTCATAACTTTTATTCTGTAACTCCAAATTGGACAAATTATATATGAAAAATGATCAGAAAAATTCAATCTATCCATCTGTACTATTTTCATGCATGATCAAACAAGTTAAATTGATGTTTTAAACAGAACAAGGAAAAGCACTTTAAAAGGCCATATTTGAATCTGAAATTTGAATCCTTGATTCAAA
>NW_021268026.1:0-960 GCF_002162155.2 Triticum dicoccoides
GGAACCCTGTTCACATCGTTCGGGGCCGTATGGGAAACCTCGGCCGGACTCCCTGCGGATGGAACCTGAATAGGCGATAAACCTGGACTGGAGGCTTAGGTGATTAGGTAGGTCATGGCCGACACCCACGTTGGGCTTCCGCTTGAAGGTTGCCGAGTACATGTCGTGTAAACGACGGTAAGTGGTGAGAGCGTGTATGAAGAAGTACCCCCTGCAGGGTTAACATGATCTATTCGAATAGCCGTGTCCGCGGTAAAGGACTACTTGGTTGCCTATACAGTTCATAGACAAGTAAATGGAAACTACTAAAAGCCTCAAGACAAGTGTGAGTGCCGAGGATGGCTCTTCCGTAGGAAGACGGAGATGGATCCTCGGTAGTGTATTGAATTGGTGAGTAGTGGACTCGTGTGCGCAAAACCATTTCAAGTTGGAGTATCGTAGGATAGCCTAGCCAAGAGTCAAAGCTGGCTTGCTGCAATAACTCCACCAACCCTTCATGATACTATGCATGTATGTAGGATCTGATGTAAGTCTTGCTGAGTACCTTTGTACTCATGTTGCTATAATCTACATTTTTACAGAAGACGCTGCAACCCCTTCTGATGGGTTCTATGTAGACGTTGACATCAACGAGTAGGCTAAAGACCCAGGTGGTGACCCTGAGCTTGTGAAGGACCACGTAGTATAGCTAGGCTTTCCAAGCCTCTTTTTTTTACTAGTTGTCTGTACTCAGACAAGTTACTTCCGCTGCTGGTTTGTATGACTGTATGACTTGTATGTGGGGTCGTGAGACCCGTACCTTTGTGTATGTTATGTATGGCTCACTGAGCCTTAAATAAAGTACTTGTGTCATAGAGTCATGTTGTGATGCTTCGTTGTATTTGCACATATCGAGCATATTGTGTGTATGATTGAAATGCTTGGTATGTGTGGGATCTGACTATCTAGTTGTTTATCTTT
>NW_021268027.1:0-1452 GCF_002162155.2 Triticum dicoccoides
CATACATAACATACACAAAGGTACGGGTCTCACGACCCCACATACAAGTCATACAGTCATACAAACCAGCAGCGGAAGTAACTTGTCTGAGTACAGACAACTAGTAAAATAAAAGAGGCTTGGAAAGCCTAGCTATACTACGTGGTCCTTCACAAGCTCAGGGTCACCACCTGGGTCTTTAGCCTACTCGTTGATGTCAACGTCTACATAGAACCCATCAGAAGGGGTTGCAGCGTCTTCTGTAAAAATGTAGATTATAGCAACATGAGTACAAAGGTACTCAGCAAGACTTACATCAGATCCTACATACATGCATAGTATCAAGAAGGGTTGGTGGAGTTATTGCAGCAAGCCAGCTTTGACTCTTGGCTAGGCTATCCTACGATACTCCAACTTGAAATGGTTTTGCACACACGAGTCCACTACTCACCAATTCAATACACTACCGAGGATCCATCTCCGTCTTCCTACGGAAGAGCCATCCTCGGCACTCACACTTGTCTTGAGGCTTTTAGTAGTTTCCATTTACTTGTCTATGAACTGTATAGGCAACCAAGTAGTCCTTTACCGCGGACACGGCTATTCGAATAGATCATGTTAACCCTGCAGGGGGTACTTCTTCATACACGCTCTCACCACTTACCGTCGTTTACACGACATGTACTCGGCAACCTTCAAGCGGAAGCCCAACGTGGGTGTCGGCCACGACCTACCTAATCACCTAAGCCTCGAGTCCAGGTTTATCGCCTATCCAGGTTCCATCCGCAGGGAGTCCGGCCGAGGTTTCCCATACGGCCCCGAACGATGTGAACAGGGTTCCCGAGATACCTAACGGGTATTCGGTACACCCGGCCACGTACCTACCGCATCACAGCCCACCCCTACGGTCAGCGCTGTCCACGGCCTCCAGTAGGCTACAAACACCAGAAACTACTTGCAACTCCTGGACGGAGAACTAGGGTGAATAAGAAGCCGAGAGGGTCCATTGGTTTCGGGCCCAATGCATGGTAGTAGCTGATTCTTAAATCACACATACAGATCTCAGTGCTTAAGGTCGGCTTCAATGAAACAACCCACCATGTACTCCTACATGGCCTTTCATCGATACCTTTACCAAATCGTGTTCACCACACCACTCTCATTACCGACATAAGCATTTCACTCCAGCCCATCACCCAGATGAACCAGACCTGACACGACTCTAAGCATAGCAGGCATAGCAAGGTAGGAACAACACATACATATGGCTCAAGCAACTCCTACACATGCTAGTGGGTTTCATCTAGTTACTGTGGCAATGACAGGTCATGCAGAGGAAATGGGTTCAACTACCGTAGCACACAGCAGTTTGAATCGCGTTGTCTTAATGCAGTAAAAGAGAGCAGGAGCGAGAACATGGGATTGTATCGATATGATCAAATGGTTGGTTGCTTGCCTGATGGTTCGATGCAC
>NW_021268028.1:0-1739 GCF_002162155.2 Triticum dicoccoides
GTGTGTTGATTGTAGAGGCATTAATAATATTACTATTCGTTATCGTCATCCTATTCCTAGGCTAGATGATATGCTTGATGAATTGAGTGGCTCTACAATATTCTCCAAAGTTGATTTGCGTAGTGGCTACCATGAAATTCGTATGAAATTGGGAGATGAATGGAAAACAGCATTTAAAACTAAGTTTGGATTATATGAGTGGTTAGTCATGCCTTTTGGGTTAACTAATGCACCTAGTACTTTCATGAGATTAATGAACGAAGTTTTACGTGCTTTCATTGGACGATTTGTGGTAGTTTACTTTGATGACATATTGATTTATAGCAGATCTTTGGAAGAACATTTGGAACATTTACGTGTTGTTTTTATTGCTCTACGTGATGCACGTTTGTTTGGTAATCTTGGGAAGTGCACCTTTTGCACCGACCGAGTATCTTTTCTTGGCTATGTTGTTACTCCACAGGGAATTGAAGTTGATAAAGCCAAGATTGAAGCTATTGAGAGTTGGCCGCAGCCCAAAACGGTCACACAAGTGAGGAGTTTTCTTGGCATCGCTGGATTCTATAGGCGTTTTGTGAGAGATTTCAGCACCATTGCTGCACCTCTCAATGAGCTTACAAAGAAAGATGTGCCTTTTCTTTGGGGTACCGCACAGGAAAAAGCCTTCACGGTATTGAAAGATAAGTTGACACATGCTCCTTTACTCCAACTTCCTGATTTTAATAAGACTTTTGAGCTTGAATGTGATGCTAGTGGAATTGGATTAGGAGGTGTGTTGTTACAAGATGGCAAACCTGTTGCATACTTTTCTGAAAAATTGAGTGGGCCTAGTCTGAATTATTTTACTTATGATAAAGAATTATATGCTCTTGTTCGGACTTTAGAAACATGGCAACATTATTTATGGCCCAAAGAATTTGTTATACATTCTGATCATAAATCTTTGAAACATATTAAAAGTCAAGCTAAACTGAATCGTAGACATGCTAAATGGGTTGAATTCATTGAGACTTTCCCTTATGTCATTAAACACAAGAAGGGAAAAGAAAATGTTATTGCTGATGCATTGTCTCGTCGCTATACTATGCTTTCACAACTTGACTTCAAAATATTGGGTTTGGAGACCATCAAAGATCAATATGTGCATGATGCTGATTTTAAAGATGTAATGCAGAATTGTAAAGAAGGAAGAATGTGGAACAAGTTTGTTGTTAACGATGGATTTGTGTTTCGTGCTAACAAGCTATGCATTCCAGCTAGCTCCGTTCGTCTTTTGTTGTTGCAGGAGGCGCATGGAGGAGGATTAATGGCACACTTTGGCGTGAAGAAGACGGAGGACGTACTTGCTACACATTTATTTTGGCCAAAGATGAGACGGGATGTTGAGCGTTTTATTGCTCGCTGCACTACATGTCAAAAAGCTAAGTCACGACTCAATCCTCATGGTTTATATATGCCTTTGCCTGTACCTAGTGTTCCTTGGGAGGATATATCTATGGACTTTGTTTTAGGTTTACCTCGAACAAAGAAGGGGAGGGATAGCATATTTGTTGTCGTGGATAGATTCTCGAAAATGGCACACTTTATACCATGTCATAAAAGCGATGATGCTGTTAATGTTGCTGATTTGTTCTTTCGTGAAATTATTCGCTTGCATGGTGTGCCAAATACTATTGTTTCAGATCGTGATACTAAATTTCTTAGCCACTTTTGGAGATGTTTATGGGCTAAGTTGGGGA
>NW_021268029.1:0-2288 GCF_002162155.2 Triticum dicoccoides
GCGCCCACCCCCCTAGGCGCGCCCTCCATCCTCGTGAGCCCCTCGTGGCCCCATGACGTACTTCTTCTGCCTATATATCTCCATATACCCTAAAAACACCCAGGAGCGCAATAGATCGGGAGTTCCGCCGCCAGAAGCCTCCGTAGCCACCGAAAACCAATCTAGGCCCGTTCCGGCACCCTGCCGGAGGGGGCAATCCTTCTCCGGTGGTCATCTTCATCATCCCGGTGCTCTCCATGACGAGGAGGGAGTAGTTCTCCCTCGGGGCTGAGGGTATGTACCATTAGCTATGTGTTTGATCTCTCTCTCTCTCGTGTTCTTGAGGTGATACGATCTTGATGTATCGCGAGCTTTGCTATTATATTTGGATCCTATGATGTTTCTTCCCAACTCTACTCTCTTGTAATGAATTGAGTTTCCCCTTTGAGGTAATCTTATCGGATTGAGTCTTTAAAGATTTGAGAACACTTGATGTATGTATTGCCGTGCGTATCTGTGGTGACAATGGGATACCACGTGATTCACTTGATGTATGTTTTGGTGATCAACTTGCGGGTTCCGCCCATGAACCTATGCATAGGGGTTGGCACACGTTTTCGTCGTGATTCTACAGTAGGAACTTTGGGGCACTCCTTGAGGTTCTATGTGTTGGTTGAATAGATGCATCTGAGATTGTCTGATGCATATCGTATAATCATACCCACGGATACTTGAGGTGACATTGGAGTATCTAGGTGACATTAGGGTTTTGGTTGATTTGTGTCTTAAGGTGTTATTCTAGTACAAACTCTAGGGCTGTTTGTGACACTTATAGGAATAGCCCAACAGATTGATTGGAAAGAATAACTTTGAGGTGGTTTCGTACCCTACCATAATCTCTTCGTTTGTTCTCCGCTATTAGTGACTTTGGAGTGACTCTTTGTTGCATGTAGAGGGATAGTTATGTGATCCAATTATTTTATTATTGTTGAGAGGACTTGCACTAGTGAAAGTATGAACCCTAGGCCTTGTTTCAACGCATTGCAATACCGTTTACGCTCACTTTTATCATAAGTTACGTTGCTGTTTTTATATTTTCAGATTACAAATACTCATATCTACTATCCATATACCACTTGTATCACCATCTCTTCGCCGAACTAGTGCACCTATACAATTTACCATTGTATTGGGTGTGTTGGGGACACAAGAGACTCTTTGTTATTTGGTTGCAGGGTTGCTTGAGAGAGACCATCTTCATCCTATGCCTCCTACGGATTGATAAACCTTAGGTCGTCCACTTGAGGGAAATTTGCTATTGTCCTACAAACCTCTGCACTTGGAGGCCCAACAACGTCTACAAGAAGAAGGTTGTGTAGTAGACATCAAGCTCCTTTCTGGCGCCGTTGCCGGGGAGGTTAGCACTTGAAGGTATATCTTTAGATCTTGCAATCAAGTCTTTTAGTTTCTTGTTTTATCACTAGTTTAGTCTATAAAAGCAAACTACAAAAAATGGAATTAAGTTTGTCTCATACGCTTCACCTTTTAAATATCTTTCGTGAGTATGATGGAAAGGATAATTGTGCTCAAGTGCTAGAAGAAGAAATCTATAAAATGTTTGGCACTAAATATTTGAATGATGAGCATGATTTCAATGTTGTTAGTATGAATTCCTTGAATATCCATGATGCTAATGATATGCAAAGCCACAAGCTTGGGGAAGCTATGTTCGATGAAGATGATATTTTTTGTCCCCCAAGTTTTGATGAGCAAATTTATTATGATGAAAGCATGCCTCCTATCTATGATGATTATTGTGATGACACGTATGCTTTAAAGAATAATGATAACCATGAAACTTGTCATCTTGATCTTAATTTTCAATCACATGATAGTTATTTTGTTGAGTTTGCTCCCACTATTATTCATGAGAAGAATTTTGTTTATGTGGAGAGTAGTAAATTTTCTATGCTTGTAGATCATGAAAAGAATGCTTTAGGTGCTGGTTATATTGTTGAATTCATTCATGATACTACTGAAAATTATTACGAGGGATGAATATATGCTTGTAGGAATTGCAATAATATTAAGTTTCCTCTCTATGTGCTTGAAGTTTTGAAGTTATGCTTGTTTTACCTTCCTATGCAAGTTGGTTCTTGTTCCCACAAGTTGTTTACTCACAAAATCCCTATGCATAGGAAGTATGTTAGACTTAAATGTGCTAGTCATATTCTTCATGATGCTCTCTTTATGTTACAATTCTTATCTTTTATGTGAGCATCATTGAAATCATCATGCCTAGCTAGGGG
>NW_021268030.1:0-768 GCF_002162155.2 Triticum dicoccoides
ATAGAGGCAAAGGTGTCCCGTCTTTCGATGAGATGGTGGATTTCGCTTTGGTGGAAGTCGACTTTGACGATCCGACTACGAACGTGTGAGGACGTCGCGCCTTAGCAATCGCTAAACCAACTCCGAGAGGTTATTGACCACGCCGGAGCACGATCAACCTGACCACGAGGGTCTGTTTCCTGCGAGCAAACGAAGAACAAGCAAGAAACTAAGATTGCAATCTGGATATTGCGAATATAAGATGAAAGCTTTATTGATCAAGGTGGGGTTCTGTGACGCCTTTGTCTGGTCGTTGAACACAAACGAAGTACGCGAAGTTGCAGCTATGGCGAACTTTTAATCTAAACAAAACCCAAAGTCTAAACGATGCCCTAAGGGCTGTATATATGGAGGAAGAGGGGGGGAATTTCGTGGCCCTTATTGGAGGGGTCCGAAATCAACCCTATCTCTTGTTTCCCCACACATACGGACTCTAAAAATAGCCTATACTTATGTATTTCGAAATTACATGGGCCTGGCCCAATAATAAGGTGACGCAACACCTAAAATAGCCTCGGGACGAAATTTAGGAAGTGGCATCTTGTATATTTCGTCCAAGGCTTCATGCACCCATTATGGTGGCTTCAAAGTCCTGAAATCATCACTTGTAACTCCGTTCTTGTTCCCCTTGCGCATGCCATCATCTCCATGCTTGTTCTTGCTCCAATGTTCATCCTTCTCCAAGCTAGGCCCTTCATTTGTAAGCAAAACAAATGTATCCAATTTAGG
>NW_021268031.1:0-1209 GCF_002162155.2 Triticum dicoccoides
TCGTAGAGTCATGTTGTGATGCTTCGTTGTATTTGCACATATCGAGCATATTGTGTGTATGATTGAAATGCTTGGTATGTGTGGGATCTGACTATCTAGTTGTTTATCTTTAGTAGCCTCTCTTACCGGGAAATGTCTCCTAGTGTTACCGCTGAGCCATGGTAGCTTGCTACTGCTCTGGAACACTTAGGCTGGCCGGCATGTGTCCTTCTTCGTTCCTGTGTCTGTCCCTTCGGGGAAATGTCACGCTTTGAGTACCGGAGTCCTGTTAGCCCGCTACAGCCCGGTTTACCGGAGTCCTGCTAGCCCAGTGCTACAGCCCGGACCCACTTGCTGATGACCGACACGTTCGAAGCTGGGTCATGGATGCCTGTCCCTGTAAGTCTGTGCCACTTTGGGTTTACGACTAGTCATGTCAGACCGGGCTCCTTATCATATGGATGCTAGCGACACTATCATATATGTGAGCCAAAAGGCGCAAACGGTCCCGGGCAAAGGTAAGGCGACACCCGTGGGGATACCGTGCGTGAGGCCGCAAAGTGATATGAGGTGTTACCGGCTAGATCGATGTGACATCGAGTCGGGGTCCTGACAGCGTTGGTATCAGAGCCGGACTGCTTGTAGGTTCTCCAAGCCAAACTGGTCGATGTTGAGTCTAGAAATTCTTTAGTTATATGTAGGGGAATTGTTTGTGGGTTGGAACGTAAGGCTCTTTTTACTCCTTTACCTAATGACATTCTGATCTGAGTCAGTCCATTCTTCCACCGGGGGTTAAGGAATTAGGATCTATTCTCTCTATCAGGATCACGTGTTACTAATCAGTAGTACCTTATAGGTTTGATGGTTACAAGCCTAGTTCAGTGCTATTACCACATTATGTTGCTAGGATGGTCTCAGAACTTGGTATGATGATGATGAGTGTGTATGTAATCCTTTGTCAAATGTCTCAAAATCCTTCTTGAGCATTTACAGCTGTTATGCTGCCGAAATTTTGCTAGAAATTCTAATGCCTTTGCATTATGATTGTGCTTTCAGATGGCCACTCGCGACCTCAATCAAGTGGTTCGCCTGACTCGATGCCTAGATGTACCCGGCCATACTGCCAAGTTGGTCAGGGTAATGACTGAGGCTGGATACCGCTGGTATCCTGAGTACACGGTCGAAGAGCAATTCCGGGACTTCAATCAAAGCCAGTATCTCTGCACTGTC
>NW_021268032.1:0-1062 GCF_002162155.2 Triticum dicoccoides
TTGAATTAAATAAAATACCTAGGCAACTCCAAAAATCACCAAACTACTCCTGGTCCATAGTTGGATTATTTCCAACATGAAACATTTTAGTTTGGAGATATTTGAGCATTTAAATATTTTATATAATTTTAAATGCCCAAATTCAAATAGTTATGATTTAATTCAAAACCCTAGGATGGCCTAGGAAAATGTGCACCACTTTTGGCAGAGGTTCTGAACCAAGGCAAAAATGATGGACATTTTAGAAGGGCATTTCAGGTTCATTGAAAAATTATTTTAGTAAACCCTAGTTGGTTTCAGAGGGGACTGGGGGTTCTGTCATCCCCATTTCAAGTTTCTGATGAATGAGTAAACATGATGCAACACTCTAATGCATAACTAGCTAGGGTGTGACACTTACAACAACAGCTATCAATCCAGCTTGGGTAAAGCCCCTTTTGAAGTCCTCTATGGACGGCGATGTCGAACACCCCTTAACTGGTCAGAGACCGGGGAAATACAATTCTTTGGCCCGGATATGATTCAGGAAGCAGAAGAACAAGTTCGTATCGTTCGTGAAAAGTTGAAAACAGCCCAATCTCGTCAAAAGAGTCAATATGACCGAAAAACATAAGGCTATGACTTTCGAGGTTGACGAGAAGGCTTATCTTCGGGTCACCCCTCTGAAGGGAACCCATCGTTTCGGTATCAAAGGCAAATTGGCTCCTCGTTACATTGGACCTTTTCGCATTCTTGCCAAACGAGGAGAAGTTGCCTACCAATTGGAACTACCTCCGCACCTCTCCAGAGTTCACGATGTCTTCCACATTTCTCAACTCAGGCGTTGCTTCTCGGATCCTATCCGTGAAGTGGACCACGAAACGCTTGATCTCCAAGATAATCTTACCTATCGAGAGTACCCCATTCGTATCCTCGATCAAGCCGAACGTACCACGCGACGTCATAATATCAAGTTTCTCAAGGTTCAATGGTCGCACCATTCTGAAGATGAAGCAACCTGGGAAAGGGAGGATCGTCTTCGACTTGAATATCCCGCCTTCTTCCCGGAGGAACCCAAATCTC
>NW_021268033.1:0-994 GCF_002162155.2 Triticum dicoccoides
GACTACCGGGATATCTTCAAGGTCTGGAAGAGGGCTGGCATTAAGAGAATAGAGCTGACGCTTTGCAACTCTAGTGGAGACGGTGACTATCTTGCCAGATGGGTGTGTAAGCTGAACAGATCTTGTGTAACAATCAATCTTGGCATGATGAGCTGTCATCCAGTCCATACCCAAGATGATGTTAATATCTGAGGACTTGAGGGCTACAAGTGATGCAAGGAATACAAGTCTGTCAACAAGGATTTCATTACCATGGCTTACACTAGAGGTTTGCCATTTGGATCCAGGAGTTTGGATGACTAGCGGGGTTGGCATATCACAAAATGACAGATTGTGCAAGTTAGCATAGCTTTCCGAAATGAAGGAGTGAGATGCTCCAGTATCGAATAGAACTGATGCTGGGTGACAATTGACAAGGAGTGTACCAAGAACGACATCCGGATCATCATGAGCGTCTTTAGCTGAGACGTGATGCACACGTCCACGTTCAGTGGGGGCTGACTTGACACCGATCATCTTGCGTGATGGCTTAACACAGCCAACAGTCTTCTCGGCCTTGAGTGGAGCATAACTAGTCTGAGAGCAGTCACGTGCATAGTGTCCTGGCTTCCCGCATGTGAAGCAAGTCCCTGAGGTTGGACGTGGACCCGCACTGACAAGCGGTCTACCAGTAGGCCTGGGTGGAACATATGACTGAGCTAGGGAAGACACCACATGGAATGGCCTCGGTGTATAACCGGAAGGAAGAGCGGAGTTTGGAACCCAAATCCGGCGCTTCTGGGAACTAGAGCCAGAGGAAGATCCCAAATTACGGGTGTGCTTACGGGACTCCTCGTAAGTGAGCTGAGCTGTCTCTGCATTGATGGCCTTGTTCACAAGGGCTTGGAATGTATCACAATGATGCAGGTGGAGATCACGGCGCAACTTGGGGTTGAGACCCTTTCGGAACCTAGCCTGCTTCTTGGCGTCCGTGGACACTTCTTCTGTGGCATAA
>NW_021268034.1:0-1020 GCF_002162155.2 Triticum dicoccoides
AGGTCACATCATTAGCAGAATGATCTGATTGACATGACCCATTCCATTAGCTTAGCACCCGATCGTTTAGTATGTTGCTATTGCTTTCTTCATGACTTATACATGTTCCTATGACTATGAGATTATGCAACTCCCGTTTACCGGAGGAACACTTTGGGTACTACCAAACGTCACAACGTAACTGGGTGATTATAAAGGAGTACTACAGGTGTCTCCAATGGTCGATGTTGGGTTGGCGTATTTCGAGATTAGGATTTGTCACTCCGATTGTCGGAGAGGTATCTCTGGGCCCTCTCGGTAATACACATCACATAAGCCTTGCAAGCATTACAACTAATATGTTAGTTGTGAGATGATGTATTACGGAACGAGTAAAGAGACTTGCCAGTAACGAGATTGAACTAGGTATTGGATACCGACGATCGAATCTCGGGCGAGTAACATACCGATGACAAAGGGAACAACGTATGTTGTTATGCGGTCTGGCCGATAAAGATCTTCGTAGAATATGTAGGAGCCAATATGGGCATCCAGGTCCCGCTATTGGTTATTGACCAGAGACGTGTCTCGGTCATGACTACATTGTTCTCAAACCCGTAGGGTCCGCACGCTTAAGGTTACGATGACAGTTATATTATGAGTTTATGCATTTTGATGTACCGAAGGTTGTTCGGAGTCCCGGATGTGATCACGGACATGACGAGGAGTCTCGAAATGGTCGAGACGTAAAGATTGATATATTGGAAGCCTATATTTGGATATCGGAAGTGTTCCGGGTGAAATCGGGATTTTACCGGAATACCGGGAGGGTTACCGGAACCCCCCGGGAGCTATTTGGGCCATAGTGGGCCTTAGTGGAAAAGAGAAGGGGCTGCCCTAGTTGGGCTGCGCGCCCCCCTTCCCCTAGTCCTATTAGGACTAGGAGAGGTGGCCGGCCCCCTCCTCCTCTTTTCCCCTCCGAGGAATCCTAGTTGGACTAGGATTGGAGGGGGAATCCTACTCCCAGAGGGAGTAGGACTC
>NW_021268035.1:0-897 GCF_002162155.2 Triticum dicoccoides
TTGGTTTAGCGATTGCTAAGGCGCGACGTCCTCGCACGTTCGTAGTCGGATCGTCAAAGTCGACTTCCACCAAAGCGAAATCCACCATCTCATCGAAAGACGGGACACCTTTGCCTCTATCAAGTGGTATCAGATTTCCAGGTTGCTCGGTGAGATTTTACAGTTTTTCGTAGTTTAGATCGAGTCTGTTCTTCATACCTATAGTCCACGAAAAAGCCACAAAAAAAATTAGGGTTAGTTCATCATATCCGAACCAATCTGAGCCTTGCATAATCTTTTTAGGGTTTTGCTTTGTTGAATTTGCGGTTGCATCGTCGTGTCTAGTTGCTGGTCTTAGAGTCTAGTCTTTTAGAGTTTCGAGTTCTGGTCATAAGTTGTCACGCCGCCGCCGCACCATCATCATCGCCCCTGCCATCTATCACCACCGCTCCGAATCCGTATCCATATACCACCACCAATCTGTGTCCATATACCACCACCGATCCATATCCATATACTACCACCGCTACCACCACCGCTGCCATATACCACCACCATATATCCACCACCAATCCGAGTTCCTTGCTTATTAGGGTTGTTTTCGAGATCCATCTAGTTTCCGATTCGTGTTTCCTTGCCGGAGTAGGTTTCGGAAAAAAAAAAAGTCGGGTAGCCACGCTCCGTTTAGGCCCAAAATTTTTCGAAAACGCATTTTTCGAAAAAATTTCTGGCTATCCTATTTTTAGGTGTTTCTGAGTGTTTTGAGACAGGTGCCATTATAGGAAGTTTTTTTTGACCCGTTTCCAGTTTTTGGGTCCGGGCAGTCGAAAAAAAAAAAATTGGTCGAAAAATTTCGTGCCCATCCTGTCAGTTTGAGCTAGGAAGAGTTTTGAGACACTCGCCATTATAGTGATTTTT
>NW_021268036.1:0-1292 GCF_002162155.2 Triticum dicoccoides
CACCCCCCGCACCCTCCCTCGCTCCACCGGCATTACTGTTTGATGATATTTTTTTAAAAAAATATTACTGTCTTATAAAAAAATATTACTGTTATGATTTAAACAAGTTTGAACATATTTAAACACAAGTAAGTATCAAACAGCATTTTTAATGCATAAAAAAAATTGTGGAGCCTGGGAATCGAACCCAGGACCTCCTCGTGTGAGAATTGGCTGCTGACCAGTCGAGCTAGTAGAGGGAACTTGATGTGGATCAGGTTAGGTGGGAGATAACCTGTTGGCTCGAGCAGAAATAAAAAAAAAATACTAATGGCGCACCAGGGTGAGGTGCGCCATTAGTATGGATGTACTTATGGCGCACCGAGGTGTGGTGCGCCATTAGTATTGTGCCGCCCCCCATCCATACTTCCTCCCGGGCCCACACCTATCCCCTCTCCCTCGCCCCTCGCCCTCGATCCCCATCCCCTCTCCTCTCCCGACGCCGCTGCCCCGCCGTGATGAGGACATGACTACCTTGGATATGACCAAAAATATTGCATATATGCATATTTGTCAGGTGATTTCTAGTGCAAACTATTCAATAATCTATTTATGTTATCCAGAACAAAAATACTTCACACACTTTTGTGTTTTTTCTAATTGCAGGTGTATGGGACATTTGTACAATCCACATGTGAAGATAAGGAAGAAAGAGATGTTTATTTGCTGTCCAAAAAGTTCTCTCACGTCACTTTTGGCCCAAGAGAAGATAGAGTCCAAGTTTCTCACGTTCTGGATTCAGATTCGGACTGCACAGACATACCTGACTCAAAACGCACACAAGTTTTTCATATGGACTCCGAATTGGGTGATTCTTTTTTTGTTGGAAAGTAGATTTCGTGCACTTTCCAACCCAATTGGAATCACCTTCAAATTCGTCCGGAGCGTTGAGTTGTGGACGAAACAATCTGATGCTGCAGCAGAATCCGAGTCAAACTACAAGTCCAAAGGTGTTACATCACCTCCACTTGGGCCCATTGGCCTTGTACGACCTAGATTTAGTTTTAGGCTGCCTTGGGACGTCCTCCCACCTCCTTGGCCGCCACCCCTTGCTCCTATATAAGTAGATCCATCTAGTAGCTTTTCCTTGGGATTTGTTTAGTTAAAAGTTAGCCATTGCAACTTCGTGTACTTCGTTTGTGTCCAACGACCAGACCAAGACCGCTTCCGGATCCCCACCATTATCAATACTTCATATATATTTGCAATATTCAGATTGCTTTATCATATTCTTGCTCGTTCTTCGATTGCTT
>NW_021268037.1:0-1873 GCF_002162155.2 Triticum dicoccoides
GTAAACACACCCGGGGATCATCAATCGAGGAAGTCGATTTGGGAAACCAAAACAGTGAGGAATAGTCCAGGAAATGAGCCAGAATTGGCCAAAATTACGAGTGTTGATGACCGACACATAAGCGCACCTTGGAGTTCAATAACTATGGAAACCGCTTTGGGACCCCAAAATGGTGAGTAATAGTCCCCAAAATGGGTCAAAATTGGACAAAACTGTGAGTGTTGACGACGGACACGTAAACGCACCCCGAGAATCGTCAATCATGGAAATCACTCTGGGGCCCCAAAACGGTGAGTAATAGTGCATGAAACAAACCAGAATCAGCCAAAAATGTGAGGATGACCGACACGTAAAAGCGCCCCAAGGTTCGTATGTCATGGAAATCACTTTGGGACCCGAAAACAGTGAGTAATAATCCACGAAACGGGCCAGAATCTGCCAAAATTGTGTGTTGATGATCGACACATAAACGCACCCTGGGTTTTCCAATCGTGGAAATCACTTCGGATCCCAAAACAGTGATTAATAGTCCACAAAACGGGCCAGAATCGGCTAAAATTGTGAGTGTTGATGACCTACACGTAATCGCACCCTGGGCTTCGTCAATCATGGAAATCACTCTGGGACCCCAAACAGTCAGTTACAGTACACGAAACAGGCCAGAATCGGCCAAACTTGCGAGTGTTGTTGACCAAAACGTAATCGCACCCTGGGGTTCAACAACTATGGAAATCACTTCGGGGACCCAAAACAGTGAGTAATAGTCCATGAAAACGGCCAGAATTGGACAAAACTGTGAGTGTTGACGACGCACACGTAAACACACCCGGGGATCGTCAATCGAGGAACTCGCTTTGGGAAACCAAAACAGTGAGCAATAGTCCAGGAAATGAGCCAGAATTGGCCAAAATTACGAGTGTTGATGACCGACACATAACGCACCTTGGGGTTCAATAACTATGGAAACCGCTTTGGGACCCAAAATGGTGAGTAATAGTCAACAAAATGGGTCAAAATTGGACAAAACTGTGAGTGTTGACGACGGACACGTAAACGCACCGCGAGAATCGTCAATCATGGAAATCACTCTGGGGCCCCAAAATGGTGCGTAATAGTGCACGAAACGGACCAGAATCAGCCAAAAATGTGAGTGTTGATGACCGACACGTAAAAGCGCCCCAGGGTTCGTATGTCGTGGAAATCACTTTGGGACCCGAAACAGTGAGTAATAATCCACGAAACGGGCCAGAATGAGCAAAAGTTGTGTGTTGATAACCGACACATAAACGCACCCTGGGTTTTCCAATCGTGGAGATCACTCCGGATACCAAAACAGTGATTAATAGTCCACAAAACGGGCCAGAATCGCCTAAAATTGCGAGTGTTAATGACCTACACGTAATCGCACACTGGGCTTCGTCAATCATGGAAATCACTCCGGGACCCCAAACAGTCAGTTACAGTCCACGAAACGGGCCAGAATCGGCCAAACTTGCGAGTGTTGTTGACCAAAACATAATCGCACCCTGGGGTTCAACAACTATGGAAATCACATCGGGGCCCCAACACGGTGAGTAATAGTCCATGATAACGGCTAGAATTGGACAAAACTGTGAGTGTTGACGACGCACACGTAAACACACCCGGGGATCGTCAATCGAGGAACTCGCTTAGGAGAACTAAAATAGTGAGTAACAGTCCAGGAAATGAACCAGAATTGGCCAAAATTACGAGTGTTGATGACCGACACATAAGCGCACCTTGGGGTTCAATAACTATGGAAACAGCTTTGGGACCCCAAAATGGTGAGTAATAGTCAACAAAATGGGTCAAAATTGGACAAAACTGTGAGTGTTGACGACGGACACGTAAA
>NW_021268038.1:0-1140 GCF_002162155.2 Triticum dicoccoides
ATTTAGGATTGCAGGTAAGGTATCAACAGGTGTAGCAACAATGTCAGGCTATGCATCAGAATAGGATCAACGGAAAGCAGTAACATGCTACACTACTCTAATGCAAGCAGTATAGATAAGAATAGGCGATATCTGGTGATCAAGGGGGGGGGCTTGCCTGGTTGCTCTGGCAAGAGAGAGGGGTCGTCAACTCCGTAGTCGAACTGGGCAGCAGCAGCGTCGGTCTCGTAGTCTACCGGAGAGAAGAGGGGGGAGAAACAATGAATACCAAGTAAACAGATGCATATCGGTGCATGACATGTCAAGAAGCGATGCTAGGCGTGCCCTAACGTGGTATGAGGTGGTACTGGTTAAGGGGGGAATCATCCGGGAAAGTATTCCCGGTATTTCGTGTTTTCGGACAGATGAACCGGAGGGGAAAAGTTGCGAGTTCGATAGGTTAGGGGTGTGTGGCGGACGAACGGACTGCGTATCCGGAATCGTCACGTCGTTCTGAGCAACTTTCATGTTGAAAATATTTTAATCCGAGTTACGGATTAAAAGATATGATTTTTAAAAGATTTTAATAATTTTGGAATTTAATTAGTTATTTAATTAATTCGAAAAAAATGTATTTATGACGTCAGCATGATGTCATGCTGACGTCAGCAGTCAACAGGGGTTGACTGAGTCAACCCTGACATGTGGGTCCCGCATGTCATTCTCTAATATCTAATTAACCTAATCAGAGTTAATTAACATTAGTTAATTAGGTTAATTAGTGATTAGTGCTAATTAATCAGAATTAATTAGATTAATTAATTAATTAATTAATTAATTAATTAATTAATTAGTTAATTAGTTTTATTTAATTTTTCATTTTCCTTTTATTTTTAAACCGTTCTGTGGGGGTGGGGCCCCCATGTCATCGGCCCAGAGGGCCAAACGGGCATGCGGGCGTGGTGGGTTTGCGGGGCGGTGCCCGTTTCGGGCGCAACCCCGAAGGACGCGGCGCGGGCGCCCGCGCCCGAAGCCAACGGGGGTCGGGGCGGCCGAGGCCACGACGGTGGCCGGAGGGGCCGCAGCCACGGCGAGGGTGGCCGGGCGGCAAGCGGCGCCGGCGAGGCGATTCGGGGCGACGGGGCGGGGCCGGCAGTGGCG
>NW_021268039.1:0-24653 GCF_002162155.2 Triticum dicoccoides
TCATGCACTATTACTCACCGTTTGGGCGTCCTTGAGCGATTTCCACGATTGACAATCCCCGGAGTGCGTTTGCATGTTTGTCGTCAATACTCACAGTTTTGGCCAATTCTGACGCGTTTCGTGGGCTATTACTCACCATTTAGGTGTCCCGAAGCGATTTCCATAGTTGTTGAACCCCAAGGTGCGTTTAGGTGTCGGTTATCAACACTCACTGTTTTGGGGCCCAGGTGTGATTTCCACGATTAACGAACCGCAGGGTGCGTTTACATGTCGGTCATCAATACTAGTAGTTTTGGCTAATTCTGGCCCGTTTCGTGGACAATTACTCACTGTTTTGGGGCCCCGGAATGATTTCCATGATTAACGAACCCCCGGGTGTGCTTACGTGTCAGTTATGAACACTCACAGTTTTGGCCAATTCTCACGCGTTTTGTGGACTTTTAGTCACTGTTTTCTGGTCCTGAAGTGATTTCCGTAGTTGTTGAACCCCAAGGCGCACTTACGTGTTAGTCATCAACACTCACAGTTTTTGCTGATTCTGGCCTGTTTCATGGACTATTACTCACTGTTCTGGGGCCCCGGAGTGATTTCCACGGTTAACGAACCGCAGGGTGCATTTATGTGTCGGTCATCAACACTCGCAGTTTTGGCCGATTCTCGCTCGTTTCTTGGACTATTACTCTGTTTTTGGGTCAAAGCATGATTTCCACGATTTACGAACCCCGTGGTGCATTTATGTGTCGGTCAATGACACTCACAATTTTGGCCAATTTCTGGTCCGTTTTGTGTACTATTACTCACTGTTTTGGCGTCCCAGAGCGATTTAGACGATTTACAATCCCCGGGGTGTGTTTGCGTCTCTGTCGTCAACACTCACAGTTTTTGCCAATTCTGACGCGATTCGTGGACTATTACTCATCATTCAGGGGTCCCGAAGCAATTCCATAGTGGTTGAACCCTAAGGTCCATTTACGTGTTGGTCATCAACACTCACAGTTTTGGACGATGCTGGCCCATTTCATGGACTATTACTCACCGTTTTGGGGCCCCAAAGTGATTTCCACGGTTGTTTAACCCCATGGTGCGCTTACATGTCGATCGTCAACAAGCGCACTTTGGGCCGATTTTGGACCATTTCTTGCATTATTACTTAGTTTTGGGATCCCGAAGTGATTTCCACGATTGACGAACTCCGGGGTGCGTTTACGTGTCGGTCATAAACACTCACAAGTTTGGCCAATTCTCGTCCGTGTCATGCACTATTACTCACCGTTTGGGCGTCCTTGAGCGATTTCCACGATTGACAATCCCCGGAGTGCGTTTGCATGTTTGTCGTCAATACTCACAGTTTTGGCCAATTCTGACGCGTTTCGTGGGCTATTACTCACCATTTAGGTGTCCCGAAGCGATTTCCATAGTTGTTGAACCCGAAGGTGCGTTTAGGTGTCGGTTATCAACACTCACTGTTTTGGGGCCCAGGTGTGATTTCCACGATTAACGAACCGCAGGGTGCGTTTACATGTCGGTCATCAATACTAGTAGTTTTGGCTAATTCTGGCCCGTTTCGTGGACAATTACTCACTGTTTTGGGGCCCCGGAATGATTTCCACGATTATCGAACCCCCGGGTGTGCTTACGTGTCGGTTATGAACACTCACAGTTTGGCCAATTCTCACGCGTTTTGTGGACTTTTAGTCACTGTTTTCTGGTCCTAAAGTGATTTCCGTAGTTGTTGAACCCCAAGGCGCACTTACGTGTTAGTCATCAACACTCACAGTTTTTGCTGATTCTGGCCTGTTTCATGGACTATTACTCACTGTTTTGGGGCCCCGGAGTGATATCCACGGTTAACGAACCGCAGGGTGCATTTACGTGTCGGTCATCTACACTCGCAGTTTTGGCCGATTCTCGCTCGTTTCTTGGACTATTACTCTGTTTTTGGGTCAAAGCATGATTTCCACGATTTACGAACCCCGTGGTGCATTTATGTGTCGGTCAATGACACTCACAATTTTGGCCAATTTCTGGTCCGTTTTGTGTACTATTACTCACTGTTTTGGCGTCCCAGAGCGATTTAGACGATTTACAATCCCCGGGGTGTGTTTGCGTCTCTGTCGTCAACACTCACAGTTTTTGCCAATTCTGACGCGATTCGTGGACTATTACTCATCATTCAGGGGTCCCGAAGCAATTCCATAGTGGTTGAACCCTAAGGTCCATTTACGTGTTGGTCATCAACACTCACAGTTTTGGACGATGCTGGCCCATTTCATGGACTATTACTCACCGTTTTGGGGCCCCAAAGTGATTTCCACGGTTGTTTAACCCCATGGTGCGCTTACATGTCGATCGTCAACAAGCGCACTTTGGGCCGATTTTGGACCATTTCTTGCATTATTACTTAGTTTTGGGATCCCGAAGTGATTTCCACGATTGACGAACTCCGGGGTGCGTTTACGTGTCGGTCATAAACACTCACAAGTTTGGCCAATTCTCGTCCGTGTCATGCACTATTACTCACCGTTTGGGCGTCCTTGAGCGATTTCCACGATTGACAATCCCCGGAGTGCGTTTGCATGTTTGTCGTCAATACTCACAGTTTTGGCCAATTCTGACGCGTTTCGTGGGCTATTACTCACCATTTAGGTGTCCCGAAGCGATTTCCATAGTTGTTGAACCCGAAGGTGCGTTTAGGTGTCGGTTATCAACACTCACTGTTTTGGGGCCCAGGTGTGATTTCCACGATTAACGAACCGCAGGGTGCGTTTACATGTCGGTCATCAATACTAGTAGTTTTGGCTAATTCTGGCCCGTTTCGTGGACAATTACTCACTGTTTTGGGGCCCCGGAATGATTTCCACGATTAACGAACCCCCGGGTGCGCTTACGTGTCGGTTATGAACACTCACAGTTTGGCCAATTCTCACGCGTTTTGTGGACTTTTAGTCACTGTTTTCTGGTCCTGAAGTAATTTCCATAGTTGTTGAACCCCAAGGCGCACTTACATGTTAGTCATCAACACTCACAGTTTTTGCTGATTCTGGTCTGTTTCATGGACTATTACTCACTGTTTTGGGGCCCCGGAGTGATTTCCACGGTTAACGAACCGCAGGGTGCATTTACGTGTCGATCATCTACACTCGCAGTTTTGGCCGATTCTCGCTCGTTTCTTGGACTATTACTCTGTTTTTGGGTCAAAGCATGATTTCCACGATTTACGAACCCCGTGGTGCATTTATGTGTCGGTCAATGACACTCACAATTTTGGCCAATTTCTGGTCCGTTTTGTGTACTATTACTCACTGTTTTGGCGTCCCAGAGCGATTTAGACGATTTACAATCCCCGGGGTGTGTTTGCGTCTCTGTCGTCAACACTCACAGTTTTTGCCAATTCTGACGCGATTCGTGGACTATTACTCATCATTCAGGGGTCCCGAAGCAATTCCATAGTGGTTGAACCCTAAGGTCCATTTACGTGTCGGTCATCAACACTCACAGTTTTGGACGATGCTGGCCCATTTCATGGACTATTACTCACCGTTTTGGGGCCCCAAAGTGATTTCCACGGTTGTTTAACCCCATGGTGCGCTTACATGTCGATCGTCAACAAGCGCACTTTGGGCCGATTTTGGACCATTTCTTGCATTATTACTTAGTTTTGGGGTCCCGAAGTGATTTCCACGATTGACGAACTCCGGGGTGCGTTTACGTGTCGGTCATAAACACTCACAAGTTTGGCCAATTCTCGTCCGTTTCATGCACTATTACTCACCGTTTGGGCGTCCTTGAGCGATTTCCACGTTTGACAATCCCCGGAGTGCGTTTGCATGTCTGTCGTCAATAGTCACAGTTTTTGCCAATTCTGACGCGTTTTCGTGGCCTATTACTGACCATTTAGGTGTCCCGAAGCGATTTCCATAGTTGTTGAACCCCAAGGTGCGTTTAGGTGTCGGTTATCAACACTCACTGTTTTGGGGCCCAGGTGTGATTTCCACGATTAACGAACCGCAGGGTGCGTTTACATGTCGGTCATCAATACTAGTAGTTTTGGCTAATTCTGGCCCGTTTCGTGGACAATTACTCACTGTTTTGGGGCCCCGGAATGATTTCCACGATTAACGAACCCCCGGGTGCGCTTACGTGTCGGTTATGAACACTCACAGTTTGGCCAATTCTCACGCGTTTTGTGGACTTTTAGTCACTGTTTTCTGGTCCTGAAGTGATTTCCATAGTTGTTGAACCCCAAGGCGCACTTACATGTTAGTCATCAACACTCACAGTTTTTGCTGATTCTGGTCTGTTTCATGGACTATTACTCACTGTTTTGGGGCCCCGGAGTGATTTCCACGGTTAACGAACCGCAGGGTGCATTTACGTGTCGATCATCTACACTCGCAGTTTTGGCCGATTCTCGCTCGTTTCTTGGACTATTACTCTGTTTTTGGGTCAAAGCATGATTTCCACGATTTACGAACCCCGTGGTGCATTTATGTGTCGGTCAATGACACTCACAATTTTGGCCAATTTCTGGTCCGTTTTGTGTACTATTACTCACTGTTTTGGCGTCCCAGAGCGATTTAGACGATTTACAATCCCCGGGGTGTGTTTGCGTCTCTGTCGTCAACACTCACAGTTTTTGCCAATTCTGACGCGATTCGTGGACTATTACTCATCATTCAGGGGTCCCGAAGCAATTCCATAGTGGTTGAACCCTAAGGTCCATTTACGTGTCGGTCATCAACACTCACAGTTTTGGACGATGCTGGCCCATTTCATGGACTATTACTCACGTTTTGGGGCCCCAAAGTGATTTCCACGGTTGTTTAACCCCATGGTGCGCTTACATGTCGATCGTCAACAAGCGCACTTTGGGCCGATTTTGGACCATTTCTTGCATTATTACTTAGTTTTGGGGTCCCGAAGTGATTTCCACGATTGACGAACTCCGGGGTGCGTTTACGTGTCGGTCATAAACACTCACAAGTTTGGCCAATTCTCGTCCGTGTCATGCACTATTACTCACCGTTTGGGCGTCCTTGAGCGATTTCCACGATTGACAATCCCCGGAGTGCGTTTGCATGTTTGTCGTCAATACTCACAGTTTGGGCCAATTCTGACGTGTTTCGTGGGCTATTACTCACCATTTAGGTGTCCCGAAGCGATTTCCATAGTTGTTGAACCCCAAGGTGCGTTTAGGTGTCGGTTATCAACACTCACTGTTTTGGGGCCCAGGTGTGATTTCCACGATTAACGAACCGCAGGGTGCGTTTACATGTCGGTCATCAATACTAGTAGTTTTGGCTAATTCTGGCCCGTTTCGTGGACAATTACTCACTGTTTTGGGGCCCCGGAATGATTTCCACGATTAACGAACCCCCGGGTGCGCTTACGTGTCGGTTATGAACACTCACAGTTTTGGCCAATTCTCACGCGTTTTGTGGACTTTTAGTCACTGTTTTCTGGTCCTGAAGTGATTTCGGTAGTTGTTGAACCCCAAGGCGCACTTACGTGTTAGTCATCAACACTCACAGTTTTTGCTGATTCTGGCCTGTTTCATGGACTATTACTCACTGTTTTGGGGCCCCGGAGTGATATCCACGGTTAACGAACCGCAGGGTGCATTTACGTGTCGGTCATCTACACTCGCAGTTTTGGCCGATTCTCGCTCGTTTCTTGGACTATTACTCTGTTTTTGGGTCAAAGCATGATTTCCACGATTTATGAACCCCGTGGTGCATTTATGTGTCGGTCAATGACACTCACTATTTTGGCCAATTTCTGGTCCGTTTTGTGTAATATTACTCACTGTTTTGGCGTCCCAGAGCGATTTAGACGATTTACAATCCCCGGGGTGTGTTTGCGTCTCTGTCGTCAACACTCATAGTTTTTGCCAATTCTGACGCGATTCGTGGAATATTACTCATCATTCAGGGGTCCCGAAGCAATTCCATAGTGGTTGAACCCTAAGGTCCATTTACGTGTCGGTCATCAACACTCACAGTTTTGGACGATGCTGGCCCATTTCATGGACTATTACTCACCGTTTTGGGGCCCCAAAGTGATTTCCACGGTTGTTTAACCCCATGGTGCGCTTACATGTCGATCGTCAACAAGCGCACTTTGGGCCGATTTTGGACCATTTCTTGCATTATTACTTAGTTTTGGGGTCCCGAAGTGATTTCCACGATTGACGAACTCCGGGGTGCGTTTACGTGTTGGTCATAAACACTCACAAGTTTGGCCAATTCTCGTCCGTTTCATGCACTATTACTCACCGTTTGGGCGTCCTTGAGCGATTTCCACGATTGACAATCCCCGGAGTGCGTTTGCATGTTTGTCGTCAATACTCACAGTTTTGGCCAATTCTGACGCGTTTCGTGGGCTATTACTCACCATTTAGGTGTCCCGAAGCGATTTCCATAGTTGTTGAACCCCAAGGTGCGTTTAGGTGTCGGTTATCAACACTCACTGTTTTGGGGCCCAGGTGTGATTTCCACGATTAACGAACCGCAGGGTGCGTTTACATGTCGGTCATCAATTCTAGTAGTTTTGGCTAATTCTGGACCGTTTCGTGGACAATTACTCACTGTTTTGGGAGCCCGGAATGATTTCCACGATTAACGAACCCCCGGGTGCGCTTACGTGTCGGTTATGAACACTCACAGTTTTGGCCAATTCTCACGCGTTTTGTGGACTTTTAGTCACTGTTTTCTGGTCCTGAAGTGATTTCCGTAGTTGTTGAACCCCAAGGCGCACTTACGTGTTAGTCATCAACACTCACAGTTTTTGCTGATTCTGGCCTGTTTCATGGACTATTACTCACTGTTTTGGGGCCCCGGAGTGATTTCCACGGTTAACGAACCGCAGGGTGCATTTACGTGTCGGTCATCTACAATCGCAGTTTTGGCCGATTCTCGCTCGTTTCTTGGACTATTACTCTGTTTTTGGGTCAAAGCATGATTTCCACGATTTACGAACCCCGTGGTGCATTTATGTGTCGGTCAGTGACACTCACAATTTTGGCCAATTTCTGGTTCGTTTTGTGTAATATTACTCACTGTTTTGGCGTCCCAGAGCGATTTAGACGATTTACAATCCCCGGGGTGTGTTTGCGTCTCTGTCGTCAACACTCACAGTTTTTGCCAATTCTGACGCGATTCGTGGACTATTACTCATCATTCAGGGGTCCCGAAGCAATTCCATAGTGGTTGAACCCTAAGGTCCATTTACGTGTCGGTCATCAACACTCACAGTTTTGGACGATGCTGGCCCATTTCATGGACTATTACTCACCGTTTTGGGGCCCCAAAGTGATTTCCACGGTTGTTTAACCCCATGGTGCGCTTACATGTCGATCGTCAACAAGCGCACTTTGGGCCGATTTTGGACCATTTCTTGCATTATTACTTAGTTTTGGGGTCCCGAAGTGATTTCCACGATTGACGAACTCCGGGGTGCGTTTACGTGTCGGTCATAAACACTCACAAGTTTGGCCAATTCTCGTCCGTTTCATGCACTATTACTCACCGTTTGGGCGTCCTTGAGCGATTTCCACGTTTGACAATCCCCGGAGTGCGTTTGCATGTCTGTCATCAATAGTCACAGTTTTTGCCAATTCTGACGCGTTTCGTGGCCTATTACTGACCATTTAGGTGTCCCGAAGCGATTTCCATAGTTGTTGAACCCCAAGGTGCGTTTAGGTGTCGGTTATCAACACTCACTGTTTTGGGGCCCAGGTGTGATTTCCACGATTAACGAACCGCGGGGTGCGTTTACATGTCGGTCATCAATACTAGTAGTTTTGGCTAATTCTGGCCCGTTTCGTGGACAATTACTCACTGTTTTGGGGCCCCGGAATGATTTCCACGATTAACGAACACCCGGGTGCGCTTACGTGTTGGTTATGAACACTCATAGTTTTAGCCAATTCTCACGCGTTTTGTGGACTTTTAGTCACTATTTTCTGGTCCTGAAGTGATTTCCATAGTTGTTGAACCCCAAGGCGCACTTACGTGTTAGTCATCAACACTCACAGTTTTGGCTGATTCTGGCCTGTTTCATGGACTATTACTCACTGTTTTGGGGCCCCGGAGTGATTTCCACGGTTAACGAACCGCTGGGTGCATTTACGTGTCGGTCATTAGCACTCGCAGTTTTGGCCGATTCTGGCCCGTTTCTTGGACTATTACTCTGTTTTTGGATCCAAGCGTGATTTCCACGATTTACGAACCCCATGGTGCGTTTACGTGTCGGTCAATAACAGTCACAATTTTGGCCAATTTCTGGTCCGTTTTGTGTACTATTACTCACCGTTTTGGCGTCCTAGAGCGATTTCCACGATTTACAATCCACGGGGTGCGTTTGCGTCTCTGTCGTCAACACTCACAGTTTTGGCCAATTCTGACGCGATTCGTGGACTACTACTCATCATTTAGGGGTCCCGAAGCGATTCCATAGTGGTTGAACCCTAAGGTCCGTTTACGTGTCGGTCCTCAACACTCACAGTTTTGGCCGATGCTGGCCCATTTCATGGACTATTACTCGCCGTTTTGGGGCCCCAAAGTGATTTCCACGGTTGTTTAACCCCATTGTGTGCTTACATGTCGATCATCAACAAGCGCACTTTGGGCCGATTTTGGACCATTTCTTGCATTATTACTTAGTTTTGGAGTCCCGGAGTGATTTCCATGATTGACCAACTCCGGGGTGCGTTTACGTGTCGGTCATAAACACTCACAATTTTGGCCAATTCTCGTCCGTTTCGTGCACTATTACTCACCGTTTGGGCGTCCCAGAGCAATTTCCACGATTGACAATCCCCGGAGTGCGTTTGCGTGTCTGTCGTCAACACTCACAGTTTTGGCCAATTCTGACGCGATTCGTTGGCTATTACTCACCATTTAGGGGTCCCGAAGTGATTTCCATAGTTGTTGAACCCCAAGGTGCGTTTAGGTGTCGGTCATCAACACACTATTTTGGGGCCCCGGTGTGATTTCCACGATTAACGATCCGCGGGGTGCTTTTACATGTCGGTCATCAATACTAGTAGTTTTGGCCAATTCTGGCCTGTTTCATGCACAATTACTCACTGTTTTGGGGCCCTAGAATGATTTCCACGATTAACGAACCCCCGGGTGCGCGTAAGTGTTGGTTATGAACACTCACAATTTTGGCCAATTCTAACGCATTTTGTGGACTTTTATTCACCGTTTTCTGGTCCTGAAGTGATTTCTGTAGTTGTTGAACCCCAAGGCGCACTTACGTGTTAGTCATCAACACTCACAGTTTGGGCTGATTCTGGCCTGTTTCATGGAATATTACTCACTGTTTTGGGGCCCTGGAGTGATTTCCACGGTTAACGAACCGCAGGGTGCATTTACGTGTCGGTCATCAACACTCGCAGTTTTGGCCGATTCTGGCCCTTTTCTTGGACTATTACTCTGTTTTTGGGTCCAAGCTTGATTTCCACGACTTACGAACCCCGTGGTGCATTTACGTGTCGGTCAATGACACTCACAATTTTGGCCAATTTCTGGTGTGTTTTATGTACTATTACTCACCGTTTTGGCGTCCCAGAGCGATTTCCACGATTTACAATCCCCATGGTGCGTTTGCGTCTCTGTCGTCAAAACTCACAGTTTTGGCCAATTCCGACGCGATTCATGGACTACTACTCATCATTTAGGGGTCCCGAAGCGATTCCATAGTGGTTGAACCCTAAGGTCCGTTTACGTGCCTGTGATCAACACTCACAGTTTTGGCCGATGCTGGCCCATTTCATGGACTATCACTCACCGTTTTGGGGCCCCAAAGTGATTTCCACGGTTGTTTAACCCCATGGTGCGCTTACATGTCGGTCATCAACAAGCGCACTTTGGGCCAATTTTGGACCATTTCTTGCATTATTACTTAGTTTTGGGGTGCCGGAGTGATTTCCACGATTGACGAACTCCGGAGTGCGTTTACGTGTCGGTCATAAACACTCACAATTTTGGCCAATTCTCGTCCGTTTCGTGCACTATTACTCACCGTTTGGGCGTCCCAGAACGATTTCCATGATTGACAATCCCCGGAGTGCGTTTGCGTGTCTGTCGTCAACACCCACAGTTTTGGCCAATTCTGACACGATTCGTGGGCTATTACTCACCATTTAGGGGTCCCAAAGTGATTTCCATAGTTGTTGAACCACAAAGTGCGTTTAGGTGTCGGTCATCAACACTCACTGTTTTGGGGCCCTGGTGTGATTTCCACGATTAACGAACCGCGAGGTGCGTTTACATGTCGGTCATCAATACTAGTAGTTTTGGCCAATTCTGGCCTGTTTCATGGACAATTACTCACTGTTTTGGGGCCCTAGAATGATTTCCACGATTAACGAACTCCCGCGTGCGCGTACGTGTTGGTTATGAACACTCACAATTTTGGCCAATTCTAACGCATTTTGTGGACTTTTATTCACCGTTTTCTGGTCCTGAAGTGATTTCCGTAGTTGTTGAACCCCAAAGCGCACTTACGTGTTAGTCATCAACACTCACAGTTTTGGCCGATTCTGGCCCTTTTCTTGGACTATTACTCTGTTTTTGGGTCCAAGCTTGATTTCCATGATTTACGAACCCCGTGGTGCATTTACGTGTCGGTCAATGACACTCACAATTTTGGCCAATTTCTGGTGTGTTTTATGTACTATTACTCACCGTTTTGGCGTCCCAGAGCGATTTCCACGATTTACAATCCCCATGGTGCGTTTGCGTCTCTGTCGTCAAAACTCACAGTTTTGGCCAATTCCGACGCGATTCATGGACTACTACTCATCATTTAGGGGTCCCGAAGCGATTCCATAGTGGTTGAACCCTAAGGTCCGTTTACGTGCCTGTGATCAACACTCACAGTTTCGGCCGATGCTGGCCCATTTCATGGACTATTACTCACTGTTTTGGGGCCCCAAAGTGATTTCCACGGTTGTTTAACCCCATGGTGCGCTTACATGTCGATCATCAACAAGCGCACTTTGGGCCAATTTTGGACCATTTCTTGCATTATTACTTAGTTTTGGGGTGCCGGAGTGATTTCCACGATTGACGAACTCCGGAGTGCGTTTACGTGTCGGTCATAAACACTCACAATTTTGGCCAATTCTCGTCCGTTTCGTGCACTATTACTCACCGTTTGGGCGTCCCAGAGCGATTTCCATGATTGACAATCCCCGGAGTGCGTTTGCGTGTCTGTCGTCAACACCCACAGTTTTGGCCAATTCTGACGCGATTCGTGGGCTATTACTCACCATTTAGGGGTCCCAAAGTGATTTCCATAGTTGTTGAACCACAAGGTGCGTTTAGGTGTCGGTCATCAACACTCACTGTTTTGGGGCCCTGGTGTGATTTCCACGATTAACGAACCGCGGGGTGCGTTTACATGTCGGTCATCAATACTAGTAGTTTTGGCCAATTCTGGCCCGTTTCATGGACAATTACTCACTGTTTTGGGGCCCTAGAATGATTTCCACGATTAACGAACCCCCGGGTGCGCGTACGTGTTGGTTATGAACACTCACAATTTTGGCCAATTCTAACGCATTTTGTGGACTTTTATTCACGGTTTTCTGGTCCTGAAGTGATTTCCGAAGTTGTTGAACCCCAAAGCGCACTTACGTGTTAGTCATCAACACTCACAGTTTGGGCTGATTTTGGCCTGTTTCATGGACTATTACTCACTGTTTTGGGGCCCCGGAGTGATTTCCACGGTTAACGAACCGCAGGGTGCATTTACGTGTCGGTCATCAACACTCGCAGTTTTGGCCTATTCTGGCCCTTTTCTTGGACTATTACTCTGTTTTTGGGTCCAAGCTTGATTTCCACGACTTACGAACCCCGTGGTGCATTTACGTGTCGGTCAATGACACTCACAATTTTGGCCAATTTCTGGTGTGTTTTATGTACTATTACTCACCGTTTTGGCGTCCCAGAGCGATTTCCACGATTTACAATCCCCATGGTGCGTTTGCGTCTCTGTCGTCAAAACTCACAGTTTTGGCCAATTCCGACGCGATTCATGGACTACTACTCATCATTTAGGTGTCCCGAAGCGATTCCATAGTGGTTGAACCCTAAGGTCCGTTTACGTGCCTGTGATCAACACTCACAGTTTTGGCCGATGCTGGCCCATTTCATGGACTATCACTCACCGTTTTGGGGCCCCAAAGTGATTTCCACGGTTGTTTAACCCCATGGTGCGCTTACATGTCGATCATCAACAAGCGCACTTTGGGCCAATTTTGGACCATTTCTTGCATTATTACTTAGTTTTGGGGTGCCGGAGTGATTTCCACGATTGACGAACTCCGGAGTGCGTTTACGTGTCGGTCATAAACACTCACAATTTTGGCGAATTCTCGTTCGTTTCGTGCACTATTACTCACCGTTTGGGCGTCCCAGAACGATTTCCATGATTGACAATCCCCGGAGTGCGTCTGCGTGTCTGTCGTCAACACCCACAGTTTTGGCCAATTCTGACACGATTCGTGGGCTATTACTCACCATTTAGGGGTCCCAAAGTGATTTCCATAGTTGTTGAACCACAAGGTGCGTTTAGGTGTCGGTCATCAACACTCACTGTTTTGGGGCCCTGGTGTGATTTCCACGATTAATGAACCGCGAGGTGCGTTTACATGTCGGTCATCAATACTAGTAGTTTTGGCCAATTCTGGCCCGTTTCATGGACAATTACTCACTGTTTTGGGGCCCTAGAATGATTTCCACGATTAACGAACCCCCGGGTGCGCGTACGTGTTGGTTATGAACACTCACAATTTTGGCCAATTCTAACGCATTTTGTGGACTTTTATTCACCGTTTTCTGGTCCTGGAGTGATTTCCGTAGTTGTTGAACCCCAAAGCGCACTTACGTGTTAGTCATCAACACTCGCAGTTTTGGCCGATTCTGGCCCTTTTCTTGGACTATTACTCTGTTTTTGGGTCCAAGCTTGATTTCCACGATTTACGAACCCCGTGGTGCATTTACGTGTCGGTCAATGACACTCACAATTTTGGCCAATTTCTGGTCTGTTTTGTGTACTATTACTCACCGTTTTGGCGTCCCAGAGCGATTTCCACGATTTACAATCCCCGTGGTGCGTTTGCGTCTCTGTCGTCAAAACTCACAGTTTTGGCCAATTCCGACGCGATTCATGGACTACTACTCATCATTTAGGGGTCCCGAAGCGATTCCATAGTGGTTGAACCCTAAGGTCCGTTTACGTGCCTGTGATCAACACTCACAGTTTCGGCCGATGCTGGCCCATTTCATGGACTATTACTCACCGTTTTGGGGCCCCAAAGTGATTTCCACGGTTGTTTAACCCCATGGTGCGCTTACATGTCGATCATCAACAAGCGCACTTTGGGCCAATTTTGGACCATTTCTTGCATTATTACTTAGTTTTGGGGTGCCGGAGTGATTTCCACGATTGACAAACTCCGGAGTGCGTTTACGTGTCGGTCATAAACACTCACAATTTTGGCCAATTCTCGTCCGGTTCGTGCACTATTACTCACCGTTTGGGCGTCCCAGAGCGATTTCCATGATTGACAATCCCCGGAGTGCGTTTGCGTGTCTGTCGTCAACACCCACAGTTTTGGCCAATTCTGACGCGATTCGTGGGCTATTACTCACCATTTAGGGGTCCCAAAGTGATTTCCATAGTTGTTGAACCACAAGGTGCGTTTAGGTGTTGGTCATCAACACTCACTGTTTTGGGGCCCTGGTGTGATTTCCACGATTAACGAACCGCGGGGTGCGTTTACATGTCGGTCATCAATACTAGTAGTTTTGGCCAATTCTGGCCCGTTTCATGGACAATTACTCACTTTTTTGGGGCCCTAGAATGATTTCCACGATTAACGAACCCCCGGGTGCGCGTATGTGTTGGTTATGAACACTCACAATTTTGGCCAATTCTAACGCATTTTGTGGACTTTTATTCACCGTTTTCTGGTCGTGAAGTGATTTCCGTAGTTGTTGAACCCCAAAGCGCACTTACGTGTTAGTCATCAACACTCACAGTTTGGGCTGATTCTGGCCTGTTTCATGGACTATTACTCACTGTTTTGGGGCCCCGAAGTGATTTCCACGGTTAACGAACCGCAGGGTGCATTTACGTGTCGGTCATCAACACTCGCAGTTTTGGCCGATTCTGGCCCGTTTCTTGGACTATTACTCTGTTTTTGGGTCCAAGCATTATTTCCACGATTTACGAACCCCGTGGTGCATTTACGTGTCAGTCAATGACACTCACAATTTTGGCCAATTTCTAATGTGTTTTATGTACTATTACTCACCGTTTTGGTGTCCCAGAGCGATTTCCACGATTTACAATCCCCGTGGTGCGTTTGCGTCTCTATCATCAAAACTCACAGTTTTGGCCAATTCCGACGCGATTCGTGGACTACTACTCATCATTTAGGGTTCCCGAAGCGATTCCATAGTGGTTGAACCCTAAGGTCTGTTTACGTGTCTGTGATCAACACTCACAGTTTTGGCCGATGCTGGCCCATTTCATGGACTATTACTCACCGTTTTGGGGCCCCAAAGTGATTTCCACGGTTGTTTAACCCCATGGTGCGCTTAGATGTCGATCATCAACAAGCGCACTTTGGGCCAATTTTGGACCATTTCTTGCATTATTACTTAGTTTTGGGGTGCCGGAGTGATTTCCACGATTGACGAACTCCGGAGTGCGTTTACGTGTCGGTCATAAACACTCACAATTTTGGCCAATTCTCGTCCGTTTCGTGCACTATTACTGACCGTTTGGGCGTCCCAGAGCGATTTCCATGATTGACAATCCCCGGAGTGCGTTTGCGTGTCTGTCGTCAACACCCACAGTTTTGGCCAATTCTGACGCGATTCGTGGGCTATTACTCACCATCTAGGGGTCCCAAAGTGATTTCCATAGTTGTTGAACCACAAGGTGCGTTTAGGTGTCGGTCATCAACACTCACTGTTTTGGGGCCCTAGTGTGATTTCCACGATTAACGAACCGCGGGGTGCGTTTACATGTCGGTCATCAATACTAGTAGTTTTGACCAATTCTGGCCCGTTTCATGGACAATTACTCACTGTTTTGGGGCCCTCGAATGATTTCCACGATTAACGAACCCCCGGGTGCGCGTACGTGTTGGTTATGAACACTCACAATTTTGGCCAATTCTAACGCATTTTGTGGACTTTTATTCACCGTTTTCTGGTCCTGAAGTGATTTCCGTAGTTGTTGAACCCCAAAGCGCACTTACGTGTTAGTCATCAACACTCATAGTTTGGGCTGATTCTGGCCTGTTTCATGGACTATTACTCACCGTTTTGGGCCCCCGGAGTGATTTCCACGGTTAACGAACCGCAGGGTGCATTTACGTGTCGTTCATCAACACTCGCAGTTTTGGCCTATTCTGGCCCTTTTCTTGGACTATTACTCTGTTTTTGGGTCAAAGCTTGATTTCCATGATTTACGAACCCCGTGGTGCATTTACGTGTCGGTCAATGACACTCACAATTTTGCCTAATTTCTGATCTGTTTTGTGTACTATTACTCACCGTATTGGCGTCCCAAAGCGATTTCCACGATTTACAATCCCCGTGGTGCGTTTGCGTCTCTATCGTCAAAACTCACAGTTTTGGCCAATTCCGACGCGATTCGTGGACTACTACTCATCATTTAGGGTTCCCGAAGCGATTCCATAGTGGTTGAACCCTAAGGTCCGTTTACGTGTCTGTGATCAACACTCACAGTTTTGGCCGATGCTGGCCCATTTCATGGACTATTACTCACCGTTTTGGGGCCCCAAAGTGATTTCCACGGTTGTTTAACCCCATGGTGCGCTTACATGTCGATCATCAATAAGCGCACTTTGGGCCAATTTTGGACCATTTCTTGCATTATTACTTAGTTTTGGGGTGCCGGAGTGATTTCCACGATTGACCAACTCCGGAGTGCGTTTACGTGTCGGTCATAAACACTCACAATTTTGGCCAATTCTCGTCCGTTTCGTGCACTATTACTGACCGTTTGGGCGTCCCAGAGCGATTTCCATGATTGACAATCCCCGGAGTGCGTTTGCGTGTCTGTCGTCAACACCCACAGTTTTGGCCAATTCTGACGCGATTCATGGGCTATTACTCACCATTTAGGGGTCCCAAAGTGATTTCCATAGTTGTTGAACCACAAGGTGCGTTTAGGTGTCGGTCATCAACACTCACTGTTTTGGGGCCCTGGTGTGATTTCCACGATTAACGAACCGCGGGGTGCGTTTACATGTCGGTCATCAATACTAGTAGTTTTGGCCAATTCTGGCCCGTTTCATGGACAATTACTCACTGTTTTGGGGCCCTAGAATGATTTCCACGATTAACGAACCCCCGGGTGCGCGTACGTGTTGGTTATGAACACTCACAATTTTGGCCAATTCTAACGCGTTTTGTGGACTTTTATTCACCGTTTTCTGGTCCTGAAGTGATTTCCGTAGTTGTTGAACCCCAAAGCGCACTTACGTGTTAGTCATCACCACTCACAGTTTGGGCTGATTCTGGCCTGTTTCATGGACTATTACTCACTGTTTTGGGGCCCCGGAGTGATTTCCACGGTTAACGAACCGCAGGGTGCATTTACGTGTCGGTCATCAACACTCGCAGTTTTGGCCGATTCTGGCCCTTTTCTTGGACTATTACTCTGTTTTTGGGTCCAAGCTTGATTTCCACGATTTACGAACCCCGTGGTGCATTTACGTGTCGGTCAATGACACTCACAATTTTGGCCAATTTCTGGTGTGTTTTATGTACTATTACTCACCGTTTTGGCATCCCAGAGCGATTTCCACGATTTACAATCCCCATGGTGCGTTTGCGTCTCTGTCGTCAAAACTCACAGTTCTGGCCAATTCCGACGCGATTCATGGACTACTACTCATCATTTAGGGGTCCCGAAGCGATTCCATAGTGGTTGAACCCTAAGGTCCGTTTACGTGTATGTGATCAACACTCACAGTTTTGGCCGATGCTGGCCCATTTCATGGACTATTACTCACCGTTTTGGGGCCCCAAAGTGATTTCCACGGTTGTTTAACCCCATGGTGCGCTTACATGTCGATCATGAACAAGCGCACTTTGGGCCTTTGGACCATTTCTTGCATTATTACTTAGTTTTGGGGTGCCGGGGTGATTTCCACGATTGACGAACTCTGGAGTGCGTTTACGTGTCGGTCATAAACACTCACAATTTTGGCCAATTCTCGTCCGTTTCGTGCACTATTACTCACCGTTTGGGCGTCCCAGAGCGATTTCCATGATTGACAATCCCCGGAGTGCGTTTGCGTGTCTGTCTTCAACACCCACAGTTTTGGCCAATTCTGACGCGATTCGTGGGCTATTACTCACCATTTAGGGGTCCCAAAGTGATTTCCATAGTTGTTGAACCACAAGGTGCGTTTAGGTGTCGGTCATCAACACTCACTGTTTTGGGGCCCTGGTGTGATTTCCACGATTAACGAACCGCGGGGTGCGTTTACATGTCGGTCATCAATACTAGTAGTTTTGGCCAATTCTGGCCCGTTTCATGGACAATTACTCACTTTTTTGGGGCCCTAGAATGATTTCCACGATTAACGAACCCCCGGGTGCGCGTATGTGTTGGTTATGAACACTCACAATTTTGGCCAATTCTAACGCATTTTGTGGACTTTTATTCACCGTTTTCTGGTCCTGAAGTGATTTCCGTAGTTGTTGAACCCCAAAGCGCACTTACGTGTTAGTCATCAACACTCACAGTTTGGGCTGATTCTGGCCTGTTTCATGGACTATTACTCACTGTTTTGGGGCCCCGGAGTGATTTCCACGGTTAACGAACCGCAGGGTGCATTTACGTGTCGGTCATCAACACTCGCAGTTTTGGCCGATTCTGGCCCGTTTCTTGGACTATTACTCTGTTTTTGGGTCCAAGCATTATTTCCACGATTTACGAACCCCGTGGTGCATTTACGTGTCGGTCAATGACACTCACAATTTTGGCCAATTTCTGATGTGTTTTATGTACTATTACTCACCGTTTTGGTGTCCCAGAGCGATTTCCACGATTTACAATCCCCGTGGTGCGTTTGCGTCTCTATCATCAAAACTCACAGTTTTGGCCAATTCCGACGCGATTCGTGGACTACTACTCATCATTTAGGGTTCCCGAAGCGATTCCATAGTGGTTGAACCCTAAGGTCTGTTTACGTGTCTGTGATCAACACTCACAGTTTTGGCCGATGCTGGCCCATTTCATGGACTATTACTCACCGTTTTGGGGCCCCAAAGTGATTTCCACGGTTGTTTAACCCCATGGTGCGCTTAGATGTCGATCATCAACAAGCGCACTTTGGGCCAATTTTGGACCATTTCTTGCATTATTACTTAGTTTTGGGGTGCCGGAGTGATTTCCACGATTGACGAACTCCGGAGTGCGTTTACGTGTCGGTCATAAACACTCACAATTTTGGCCAATTCTCGTCCGTTTCGTGCACTATTACTGACCGTTTGGGCGTCCCAGAGCGATTTCCATGATTGACAATCCCCGGAGTGCGTTTGCGTGTCTGTCGTCAACACCCACAGTTTTGGCCAATTCTGACGCGATTCGTGGGCTATTACTCACCATCTAGGGGTCCCAAAGTGATTTCCATAGTTGTTGAACCACAAGGTGCGTTTAGGTGTCGGTCATCAACACTCACTGTTTTGGGGCCCTGGTGTGATTTCCACGATTAACGAACCGCGGGGTGCGTTTACATGTCGGTCATCAATACTAGTAGTTTTGACCAATTCTGGCCCGTTTCATGGACAATTACTCACTGTTTTGGGGCCCTCGAATGATTTCCACGATTAACGAACCCCCGGGTGCGCGTACGTGTTGGTTATGGACACTCACAATTTTGGCCAATTCTAACGCATTTTGTGGACTTTTATTCACCGTTTTCTGGTCCTGAAGTGATTTCCGTAGTTGTTGAACCCCAAAGCGCACTTACGTGTTAGTCATCAACACTCACAGTTTGGGCTGATTCTGGCCTGTTTCATGGACTATTACTCACCGTTTTGGGGCCCCGGAGTGATTTCCACGGTTAACGAACCGCAGGGTGCATTTACGTGTCGTTCATCAACACTCGCAGTTTTGGCCTATTCTGGCCCTTTTCTTGGACTATTACTCTGTTTTTGGGTCCAAGCTTGATTTCCATGATTTACGAACCCCGTGGTGCATTTACGTGTCAGTCAATGACACTCACAATTTTGCCTAATTTCTGGTCTGTTTTGTGTACTATTACTCACCGTATTGGCGTCCCAGAGCGATTTCCACGATTTACAATCCCCGTGGTGCGTTTGCGTCTCTATCGTCAAAACTCACAGTTTTGGCCAATTCCGACGCGATTCGTGGACTACTACTCATCATTTAGGGTTCCCGAAGCGATTCCATAGTGGTTGAATCCTAAGGTCTGTTTACGTGTCTGTGATCAACACTCACAGTTTTGGCCGATGCTGGCCCATTTCATGGACTATTACTCACCGTTTTGGGGCCCCAAAGTGATTTCCACGGTTGTTTAACCCCATGGTGCGCTTACATGTCGATCATCAACAAGCGCACTTTGGGCCAATTTTGGATCATTTCTTGCATTATTACTTAGTTTTGGGGTGCCGGAGTGATTTCCACGATTGACGAACTCCGGAGTGCGTTTACGTGTCGGTCATAAACACTCACAATTTTGGCCAATTCTCGTCCGTTTCGTGCACTATTACTGACCGTTTGGGCGTCCCAGAGCGATTTCCATGATTGACAATCCCCGGAGTGCGTTTGCGTGTCTGTCGTCAACACCCATAGTTTTGGCCAATTCTGACGCGATTCGTGGGCTATTACTCACCATCTAGGGGTCCCAAAGTGATTTCCATAGTTGTTGAACCACAAGGTGCGTTTAGGTGTCGGTCATCAACACTCACTGTTTTGGGGCCCTGGTGTGATTTCCACGATTAACGAACCGCGGGGTGCGTTTACATGTCGGTCATCAATACTAGTAGTTTTGACCAATTCTGGCCCGTTTCATGGACAATTACTCACTGTTTTGGGGCCCTCGAATGATTTCCACGATTAACGAACCCCCGGGTGCGCGTACGTGTTGGTTATGAACACTCACAATTTTGGCCAATTCTAACGCATTTTGTGGACTTTTATTCACCGTTTTCTGGTCCTGAAGTGATTTCCATAGTTGTTGAACCCCAAAGCGCACTTACGTGTTAGTCATCAACACTCACAGTTTGGGCTGATTCTGGCCTGTTTCATGGACTATTACTCACCGTTTTGGGCCCCCGGAGTGATTTCCACGGTTAACGAACCGCAGGGTGCATTTACGTGTCGTTCATCAACACTCGCAGTTTTGGCCTATTCTGGCCCTTTTCTTGGACTATTACTCTGTTTTTGGGTCAAAGCTTGATTTCCATGATTTACGAACCCCGTGGTGCATTTACGTGTCGGTCAATGACACTCACAATTTTGCCTAATTTCTGGTCTGTTTTGTGTACTATTACTCACCGTATTGGCGTCCCAGAGCGATTTCCACGATTTACAATCCCCGTGGTGCGTTTGCGTCTCTATCGTCAAAACTCACAGTTTTGGCCAATTCCGACGCGATTCGTGGACTACTACTCATCATTTAGGGTTCCCGAAGCGATTCCATAGTGGTTGAACCCTAAGGTCCGTTTACGTGTCTGTGATCAACACTCACAGTTTTGGCCGATGCTGGCCCATTTCATGGACTATTACTCACCGTTTTGGGGCCCCAAAGTGATTTCCACGGTTGTTTAACCCCATGGTGCGCTTACATGTCGATCATCAATAAGCGCACTTTGGGCCAATTTTGGACCATTTCTTGCATTATTACTTAGTTTTGGGGTGCCGGAGTGATTTCCACGATTGACGAACTCCGGAGTGCGTTTACGTGTCGGTCATAAACACTCACAATTTTGGCCAATTCTCGTCCGTTTCGTGCACTATTACTGACCGTTTGGGCGTCCCAGAGCGATTTCCATGATTGACAATCCCCGGAGTGCGTTTGCGTGTCTGTCGTCAACACCTACAGTTTTGGCCAATTCTGACGTGATTCGTGGGCTATTACTCACCATTTAGGGGTCCCAAAGTGATTTCCATAGTTGTTGAACCACAAGGTGCGTTTAGGTGTCGGTCATCAACACTCACTGTTTTGGGGCCCTGGTGTGATTTCCACGATTAACGAACCGCGGGGTGCGTTTACATGTCGGTCATCAATACTAGTAGTTTTGGCCAATTCTGGCCCGTTTCATGGACAATTACTCACTGTTTTGGGGCCCTAGAATGATTTCCACGATTAACGAACCCCCGGGTGCGCGTACGTGTTGGTTATGAACACTCACAATTTTGGCCAATTCTAACGCGTTTTGTGGACTTTTATTCACCGTTTTCTGGTCCTGAAGTGATTTCCGTAGTTGTTGAACCCCAAAGCGCACTTACGTGTTAGTCATCACCACTCACAGTTTGGGCTGATTCTGGCCTGTTTCATGGACTATTACTCACTGTTTTGGGGCCCCGGAGTGATTTCCACGGTTAACGAACCGCAGGGTGCATTTACGTGTCGGTCATCAACACTCGCAGTTTTGCCCGATTCTGGCCCTTTTCTTGGACTATTACTCTGTTTTTGGGTCCAAGCTTGATTTCCACGATTTACGAACCCCGTGGTGCATTTACGTGTCGGTCAATGACACTCACAATTTTGGCCAATTTCTGGTGTGTTTTATGTACTATTACTCACCGTTTTGGCATCCCAGAGCGATTTCCATGATTTACAATCCCCATGGTGCGTTTGCGTCTCTGTCGTCAAAACTCACAGTTCTGGCCAATTCCGACGCAATTCATGGACTACTACTCATCATTTAGGGGTCCCGAAGCGATTCCATAGTGGTTGAACCCTAAGGTCCGTTTACGTGTATGTGATCAACACTCACAGTTTTGGCCGATGCTGGCCCATTTCATGGACTATTACTCACCGTTTTGGGGCCCCAAAGTGATTTCCACGGTTGTTTAACCCCATGGTGCGCTTACATGTCGATCATCAACAAGCGCACTTTGGGCCAATTTTGGACCATTTCTTGCATTATTACTTAGTTTTGGGGTGCCGGGGTGATTTCCACGATTGACGAACTCTGGAGTGCGTTTACGTGTCGGTCATAAACACTCACAATTTTGGCCAATTCTCGTCCGTTTCATGCACTATTACTCACCGTTTGGGCGTCCCAGAGCGATTTCCATGATTGACAATCCCCGGAGTGCGTTTGCGTGTCTGTCGTCAACACCCACAGTTTTCGCCAATTCTGACGCGATTAATGGGCTATTACTCACCATTTAGGGGTCCCAAATTGATTTCCATAGTTGTTGAACCACAAGGTGCGTTTAGGTGTCGGTCATCAACACTCACTGTTTTGGGGCCCTGGTGTGATTTCCACGATTAACGAACCGCGGGGTGCGTTTACATGTCGGTCATCAATACTAGTAGTTTTGACCAATTCTGGCCCGTTTCATGGACAATTACTCACTGTTTTGGGGCCCTAGAATGATTTCCACGATTAACGAACCCCCGGGTGCGCGTACGTGTTGGTTATGAACACTCACAATTTTGGCCAATTCTAACGCATTTTGTGGACTTTTATTCACCGTTTTCTGGTCCTGAAGTGATTTCCGTAGTTGTTGAACCCCAAAGCGCACTTACGTGTTAGTCATCAACACTCACAGTTTGGGCTGATTCTGGCCTGTTTCATGGACTATTACTCACTGTTTTGGGGCCCCGGAGTGATTTCCATGGTTAACGAACCGCAGGGTGCATTTACGTGTCGGTCATCAACACTCGTAGTTTTGGCCTATTCTGGCCCTTTTCTTGGACTATTACTCTGTTTTTGGGTCCAAGCTTGATTTCCATGATTTACGGACCCCGTGGTGCATTTACGTGTCGGTCAATGACACTCACAATTTTGCCTAATTTCTGGTCTGTTTTGTGTACTATTACTCACCGTTTTGGCGTCCCAGAGCGATTTCCACGATTTACAATCCCCGTGGTGCGTTTGCGTCTCTATCGTCAAAACTCACAGTTTTGGCCAATTCCGACGCGATTCGTGGACTACTACTCATCATTTAGGGTTCCCGAAGCGATTCCATAGTGGTTGAACCCTAAGGTCCGTTTACGTGTCTGTGATCAACACTCACAGTTTTGGCCGATGCTGGCCCATTTCATGGACTATTACTCACCGTTTTGGGGCCCCAAAGTGATTTCCACGGTTGTTTAACCCCATGGTGCGCTTACATGTCGATCATCAACAAGCGCACTTTGGGCCAATTTTGGACCATTTCTTGCATTATTACTTAGTTTTGGGGTGCCGGAGTGATTTCCACGATTGACGAACTCCGGAGTGCGTTTACGTGTCGGTCATAAACACTCACAATTTTGGCCAATTCTCGTCCGTTTCGTGCACTATTACTGACCATTTGGGCGTCCCAGAGCGATTTCCATGATTGACAATCCCTGGAGTGCGTTTGCGTGTCTGTCGTCAACACCCACAGTTTTGGCCAATTCTGACGCGATTCGTGGGCTATTACTCACCATTTAGGGGTCCCAAAGTGATTTCCATAGTTGTTGAACCACAAGGTGCGTTTAGGTGTCGGTCATCAACACTCACTGTTTTGGGGCCCTGGTGTGATTTCCACGATTAACGAACCGCGGGGTGCGTTTACATGTCGGTCATCAATACTAGTAGTTTTGGCAAATTCTGGCCCGTTTCATGGACAATTACTCACTGTTTTGGGGCCCTAGAATGATTTCCACATTAACGAACCCCCGGGTGCGCGTACGTGTTGGTTATGAACACTCACAATTTTGGCCAATTCTAACGCATTTTGTGGACTTTTATTCACCGTTTTCTGGTCCTGAAGTGATTTCCGTAGTTGTTGAACCCCAAAGCGCACTTTCGTGTTAGTCATCAACACTCACAGTTTGGGCTGATTCTGGCCTGTTTCATGGACTATTACTCACTGTTTTGGGGCCCCGGAGTGATTTCCACGGTTAACGAACCGCAGGGTGCATTTACGTGTCGGTCATCAACACTCGCAGTTTTGGCCGATTCTGGCCCTTTTCTTGGACTATTACTCTGTTTTTGGGTCCAAGCTTGATTTCCACGATTTACGAACCCCGTGGTGCATTTACGTGTCGGTCAATGACACTCACAATTTTGGCCAATTTCTGGTGTGTTTTATGTACTATTACTCACCGTTTTGGCATCCCAGAGCGATTTCCACGATTTACAATCCCCATGGTGCGTTTGCGTCTCTGTCGTCAAAACTCACAGTTCTGGCCAATTCCGACGCGATTCATGGACTACTACTCATCATTTAGGGGTCCCGAAGCGATTCCATAGTGGTTGAACCCTAAGGTCCGTTTACGTGTATGTGATCAACACTCACAGTTTTGGCCGATGCTGGCCCATTTCATGGACTATTACTCACCGTTTTGGGGCCCCAAAGTGATTTCCACGGTTGTTTAACCCCATGGTGCGCTTACATGTCGATCATGAACAAGC
>NW_021268039.1:25063-30800 GCF_002162155.2 Triticum dicoccoides
ACTTTGGGCCTTTGGACCATTTCTTGCATTATTACTTAGTTTTGGGGTGCCGGGGTGATTTCCACGATTGACGAACTCTGGAGTGCGTTTACGTGTCGGTCATAAACACTCACAATTTTGGCCAATTCTCGTCCGTTTCGTGCACTATTACTCACCGTTTGGGCGTCCCAGAGCGATTTCCATGATTGACAATCCCCGGAGTGCGTTTGCGTGTCTGTCGTCAACACCCACAGTTTTGGCCAATTCTGACGCGATTCGTGGGCTATTACTCACCATTTAGGGGTCCCAAAGTGATTTCCATAGTTGTTGAACCACAAGGTGCGTTTAGGTGTCGGTCATCAACACTCACTGTTTTGGGGCCCTGGTGTGATTTCCACGATTAACGAACCGCGGAGTGCGTTTACATGTCGGTCATCAATACTAGTAGTTTTGATCAATTCTGGCCCGTTTCATGGACAATTACTCACTGTTTTGGGGCCCTAGAATGATTTCCACGATTAACGAACCCCCGGGTGCGCGTACGTGTTGGTTATGAACACTCACAATTTTGGCCAATTCTAACGCATTTTGTGGACTTTTATTCACCGTTTTCTGGTCCTGAAGTGATTTCCGTAGTTGTTGAACCCCAAAGCGCACTTACGTGTTAGTCATCAACACTCACAGTTTGGGCTGATTCTGGCCTGTTTCATGGACTATTACTCACTGTTTTGGGTCCCCGGAGTGATTTCCACGGTTAACGAACCGCAGGGTGCATTTACGTGTCGGTCATCAACACTCGCAGTTTTGGCCTATTCTGGCCCTTTTCTTGGACTATTACTCTGTTTTTGGGTCCAAGCTTGATTTCCATGATTTACGAACCCCGTGGTGCATTTACGTGTCGGTCAATGACACTCACAATTTTGCCTAATTTCTGGTCTGTTTTGTGTACTATTACTCACCATTTTGGCGTCCAAGATCGATTTCCACGATTTACAATCCTCGTGGTGCGTTTGCGTCTCTATCGTCAAAACTCACAGTTTTGGCCAATTCCGACGCGATTCATGGACTACTACTCATCATTTAGGGTTCCCGAAGCGATTCCATAGCGGTTGAACCCTAAGGTCCGTTTACGTGTCTGTGATCAACACTCACAGTTTTGGCCAATGCTGGCCCATTTCATGGACTATTACTCACCGTTTTGGGGCCCCAAAGTGATTTCCACGGTTGTTTAACCCCATGGTGCGCTTACATGTCGATCATCAACAAGCGCACTTTGGGCCAATTTTGGACCATTTCTTGCATTATTACTTAGTTTTGGGGTGCCGGGGTGATTTCCACGATTGACGAACTCCGGAGTGCGTTTACGTGTCGGTCATAAACACTCACAATTTTGGCCAATTCTCATCCGTTTCGTGCACTATTACTCACCGTTTGGGCGTCCCAGAGCGATTTCCATGATTGACAATCCCCGGAGTGCGTTTGCGTGTCTGTCGTCAACACCCACAGTGCTGGCCAATTCTGACGCGATTCGTGGGCTATTACTCACCATTTAGGGGTCCCAAAGTGATTTCCATAGTTGTTGAACCACAAGGTGCGTTTAGGTGTCGGTCATCAACACTCACTGTTTTGGGGCCCTGGTGTGATTTCCACGATTAACGAACCGCGGGGTGCGTTTACATGTCGGTCATCAATACTAGTAGTTTTGACCAATTCTGGCCCGTTTCATGGACAATTACTCACTGTTTTGGGGCCCTAGAATGATTTCCACGATTAACGAACCCCCGGGTGCGCGTACGTGTTGGTTATGAACACTCACAATTTTGGCCAATTCTAACGCATTTTGTGGACTTTTATTCACCGTTTTCTGGTCCTGAAGTGATTTCCGTAGTTGTTGAACCCCAAAGCGCACTTACGTGTTAGTCATCAACACTCACAGTTTGGGCTGATTCTGGCCTGTTTCATGGACTATTACTCACTGTTTTGGGGCCCCGGAGTGATTTCCATGGTTAACGAACCGCAGGGTGCATTTACGTGTCGGTCATCAACACTCGTAGTTTTGGCCTATTCTGGCCCTTTTCTTGGACTATTACTCTGTTTTTGGGTCCAAGCTTGATTTCCATGATTTACGGACCCCGTGGTGCATTTACGTGTCGGTCAATGACACTCACAATTTTGCCTAATTTCTGGTCTGTTTTGTGTACTATTACTCACCGTTTTGGCGTCCCAGAGCGATTTCCACGATTTACAATCCCCGTGGTGCGTTTGCGTCTCTATCGTCAAAACTCACAGTTTTGGCCAATTCCGACGCGATTCGTGGACTACTACTCATCATTTAGGGTTCCCGAAGCGATTCCATAGTGGTTGAACCCTAAGGTCCGTTTACGTGTCTGTGATCAACACTCACAGTTTTGGCCGATGCTGGCCCATTTCATGGACTATTACTCACCGTTTTGGGGCCCCAAAGTGATTTCCACGGTTGTTTAACCCCATGGTGCGCTTACATGTCGATCATCAACAAGCGCACTTTGGGCCAATTTTGGACCATTTCTTGCATTATTACTTAGTTTTGGGGTGCCGGAGTGATTTCCACGATTGACGAACTCCGGAGTGCGTTTACGTGTCGGTCATAAACACTCACAATTTTGGCCAATTCTCGTCCGTTTCGTGCACTATTACTGACCATTTGGGCGTCCCAGAGCGATTTCCATGATTGACAATCCCTGGAGTGCGTTTGCGTGTCTGTCGTCAACACCCACAGTTTTGGCCAATTCTGACGCGATTCGTGGGCTATTACTCACCATTTAGGGGTCCCAAAGTGATTTCCATAGTTGTTGAACCACAAGGTGCGTTTAGGTGTCGGTCATCAACACTCACTGTTTTGGGGCCCTGGTGTGATTTCCACGATTAACGAACCGCGGGGTGCGTTTACATGTCGGTCATCAATACTAGTAGTTTTGGCAAATTCTGGCCCGTTTCATGGACAATTACTCACTGTTTTGGGGCCCTAGAATGATTTCCACATTAACGAACCCCCGGGTGCGCGTACGTGTTGGTTATGAACACTCACAATTTTGGCCAATTCTAACGCATTTTGTGGACTTTTATTCACCGTTTTCTGGTCCTGAAGTGATTTCCGTAGTTGTTGAACCCCAAAGCGCACTTTCGTGTTAGTCATCAACACTCACAGTTTGGGCTGATTCTGGCCTGTTTCATGGACTATTACTCACTGTTTTGGGGCCCCGGAGTGATTTCCACGGTTAACGAACCGCAGGGTGCATTTACGTGTCGGTCATCAACACTCGCAGTTTTGGCCGATTCTGGCCCTTTTCTTGGACTATTACTCTGTTTTTGGGTCCAAGCTTGATTTCCACGATTTACGAACCCCGTGGTGCATTTACGTGTCGGTCAATGACACTCACAATTTTGGCCAATTTCTGGTGTGTTTTATGTACTATTACTCACCGTTTTGGCATCCCAGAGCGATTTCCATGATTTACAATCCCCATGGTGCGTTTGCGTCTCTGTCGTCAAAACTCACAGTTCTGGCCAATTCCGACGCAATTCATGGACTACTACTCATCATTTAGGGGTCCCGAAGCGATTCCATAGTGGTTGAACCCTAAGGTCCGTTTACGTGTATGTGATCAACACTCACAGTTTTGGCCGATGCTGGCCCATTTCATGGACTATTACTCACCGTTTTGGGGCCCCAAAGTGATTTCCACGGTTGTTTAACCCCATGGTGCGCTTACATGTCGATCATCAACAAGCGCACTTTGGGCCAATTTTGGACCATTTCTTGCATTATTACTTAGTTTTGGGGTGCCGGGGTGATTTCCACGATTGACGAACTCTGGAGTGCGTTTACGTGTCGGTCATAAACACTCACAATTTTGGCCAATTCTCGTCCGTTTCGTGCACTATTACTCACCGTTTGGGCGTCCCAGAGCGATTTCCATGATTGACAATCCCCGGAGTGCGTTTGCGTGTCTGTCGTCAACACCCACAGTTTTGGCCAATTCTGACGCGATTCGTGGGCTATTACTCACCATTTAGGGGTCCCAAAGTGATTTCCATAGTTGTTGAACCACAAGGTGCGTTTAGGTGTCGGTCATCAACACTCACTGTTTTGGGGCCCTGGTGTGATTTCCACGATTAACGAACCGCGGGGTGCGTTTACATGTCGGTCATCAATACTAGTAGTTTTGGCCAATTCTGGCCCGTTTCATGGACAATTACTCACTGTTTTGGGGCCCTAGAATGATTTCCACGATTAACGAACCCCCGGGTGCGCGTACGTGTTGGTTATGAACACTCACAATTTTGGCCAATTCTAACGCGTTTTGTGGACTTTTATTCACCGTTTTCTGGTCCTGAAGTGATTTCCGTAGTTGTTGAACCCCAAAGCGCACTTACGTGTTAGTCATCACCACTCACAGTTTGGGCTGATTCTGGCCTGTTTCATGGACTATTACTCACTGTTTTGGGGCCCCGGAGTGATTTCCACGGTTAACGAACCGCAGGGTGCATTTACGTGTCGGTCATCAACACTCGCAGTTTTGCCCGATTCTGGCCCTTTTCTTGGACTATTACTCTGTTTTTGGGTCCAAGCTTGATTTCCACGATTTACGAACCCCGTGGTGCATTTACGTGTCGGTCAATGACACTCACAATTTTGGCCAATTTCTGGTGTGTTTTATGTACTATTACTCACCGTTTTGGCATCCCAGAGCGATTTCCATGATTTACAATCCCCATGGTGCGTTTGCGTCTCTGTCGTCAAAACTCACAGTTCTGGCCAATTCCGACGCAATTCATGGACTACTACTCATCATTTAGGGGTCCCGAAGCGATTCCATAGTGGTTGAACCCTAAGGTCCGTTTACGTGTATGTGATCAACACTCACAGTTTTGGCCGATGCTGGCCCATTTCATGGACTATTACTCACCGTTTTGGGGCCCCAAAGTGATTTCCACGGTTGTTTAACCCCATGGTGCGCTTACATGTCGATCATCAACAAGCGCACTTTGGGCCAATTTTGGACCATTTCTTGCATTATTACTTAGTTTTGGGGTGCCGGGGTGATTTCCACGATTGACGAACTCTGGAGTGCGTTTACGTGTCGGTCATAAACACTCACAATTTTGGCCAATTCTCGTCCGTTTCGTGCACTATTACTCACCGTTTGGGCGTCCCAGAGCGATTTCCATGATTGACAATCCCCGGAGTGCGTTTGCGTGTCTGTCGTCAACACCCACAGTTTTCGCCAATTCTGACGCGATTCGTGGGCTATTACTCACCATTTAGGGGTCCCAAATTGATTTCCATAGTTGTTGAACCACAAGGTGCGTTTAGGTGTCGGTCATCAACACTCACTGTTTTGGGGCCCTGGTGTGATTTCCACGATTAACGAACCGCGGGGTGCGTTTACATGTCGGTCATCAATACTAGTAGTTTTGACCAATTCTGGCCCGTTTCATGGACAATTACTCACTGTTTTGGGGCCCTAGAATGATTTCCACGATTAACGAACCCCCGGGTGCGCGTACGTGTTGGTTATGAACACTCACAATTTTGGCCAATTCTAACGCATTTTGTGGACTTTTATTCACCGTTTTCTGGTCCTGAAGTGATTTCCGTAGTTGTTGAACCCCAAAGCGCACTTACGTGTTAGTCATCAACACTCACAGTTTGGGCTGATTCTGGCCTGTTTCATGGACTATTACTCACTGTTTTGGGGCCCCGGAGTGATTTCCA
>NW_021268040.1:0-1196 GCF_002162155.2 Triticum dicoccoides
ATCAAATTGCATCCACCCACGTTCCACCACTCCGTCGAGCCTCTCGACGCTGATGACTGGCTTCGCAGTATCTCTCACAAACTGCGTTCCGCGCTGGTAGCGGAGGCTGACAAGGTCACCTTTGCTGCATATCATCTTGAAGGCCCCGCCAGTCTATGGTGGGAGAATTATGGAGCTATGCGCCCAGCGGGCCATGTCACTACTTGGGCTGAATTCAGCGAGGCTTTCCGTGAACATCACATTCCGGAGGGTCTCATGGACCGTAAACGTGAAGAATTTTGCAGTTTCACCCAAGGCCGACTTTCTGTGGATGCTTACAGCAGGGAGTTTGGTAATCTCGCACGATATGCAACCGAGGAAGTGTCTACCGATGCCAAGAAGCAAGCAAGGTTCCGTAAGGGCCTTAGTCCTGAGCTTCGCCGTGACCTCCGTCTGCATGAGTGCACATCTTTTTTGAAACTTGTCAACAAAGCCATCAGTGCTGAAACTGGTCAGACTGACTATGACGCAACACGCAAGCATGGCCGTGACATGGGTTCCTCATCCGGTGCTGGTCCTCAGAAGCGCCGCGTGTGGGTACCCAACACCGCCCTGCCACCCAGGTTTACACCGAGGCCATCCTTCCAGGCGCCTCGCCCCGTTCAACAGTCTGCTCCAGCCAAGCCCTATGGGGGTCCAATTAACAATGCTCCTCCACGTACCAGTTCCATGACTTGTTTCAAGTGTGGGGAATCTGGTCACTATATGCGTGAGTGTCCCCAGACCAACCCCAACCAGTCTGCTAAAGCTGTTGGCCGTGGCAAGCCGACAGGAAAAATATTCCACGCCAAGCCGGTCACCGCTTCACGTGGCCATGTCAACTGTGTCTCTGCCGAAGAAGCTCAAGAGGATCCCAACGTCGTTCTCGGTACGCTTCTTGTTAACTGCCACCCGGCATCTGTTCTTTTCGATACAGGAGCCTCTCATTCTTTTATATCCGAAAGTTATGCTCGTTTGCATAACGTTGCATTCTGTGACATGCCATCCACTATGGAAATCTCTACCCCTGGGTCTAGATGGCAGACCTCTAGGGTAAGTTATGGAAATGAGATCCAAGTCGACAGACTTGTTTTCCTCGCGTCTTTGATAGCCCTTAAATCTTCAGATATTAATATCATTCTGGGTATGGACTGGATGTCGGCTCATCATGCCCAAAT
>NW_021268041.1:0-686 GCF_002162155.2 Triticum dicoccoides
GGTGTTTCTGAGTGTTTTGAGACAGGTGCCATTATAGGAAGTTTTTTTGACCCGTTTCCAGTTTTTGGGTCCGGGCAGTCGACAAAAAAAAAAAAGTTGGTCGAAAAAATTTCGTGCCCATACTGTCAGTTTGAGCTAGGAAGAGTTTTGAGACACTCGCCATTATAGTGATTTTTCGCAAAAAAAAAAGCAGCGCAAAAAAAAAAAGAGCGCAAAAAAAAAAGAGCGAAAAAAAAAATTCAGAGTGTGCTTTCCCCTTGTTTACGTGCCGCGCCGTGATTTTGTTAGTGTTCTAGGCTCGCGTCTCTAGCACAGTCTAGCCTAGGACCAGCATAGTACCGTCGTTGAGCGTTTATTCAACTTTGCATCTCTGAATTGATTATTGCTGACCCTTTTTGCTACCATATTATAAGCCTTCCCAGCTCCACATACATCTACGTCGTGCGTTTGACTCTCCCTGGTAATCGCTCTATCCAAGCTTTGAGAGTTTTTGACTACAACGGTTGCCGATCACCGCCTGCTGCTGGGTAAGAACTGGTAAGAATTTGAGATTTGCTTGACGGATTTGTGACACCCACCACCACCACTTGTTCGTAGTCTGTAGGATCATATTCTTGTGTGTTTCTATTGCTGCTAACCATGCCAGGATCACAAGCCGACGAGATTGACTGGGAGAATTTATCGAA
>NW_021268042.1:0-830 GCF_002162155.2 Triticum dicoccoides
AGAAAGTTTATAATTTTTCTAAAACAAAAAGCAAAAAGAATTAAAAAATAAAGCAAAAAACAAAAGAAAATAAATAATGCAGAAAACAAAACAAAAAAATGGAAAAAATAGGCACTAAAAGCAAAAAAAACAAAAAAAGTGTTTTCAAATTTGAAAACTAATGGCACTAACAGAAAGTTTATAATTTTTGTAAAACTAAAAGCAAAAAGAATTAAAAAATAAAGCAAAAAACAAAACAAAAAACTGGAAAAAAATTTAAAAATAGCAACACTAAGTAAAGAAAACAAAAAAACAAAAAAAGTGCCTCCTACTTAGCCCCCACGGCCTGAATACAACTAGAAACCCTACCATGGGCCAAGATTCAGGCCCGCAGGAGACCCAGTAGGCCCACATGCACAGAAAGTGGATTTAGGCCCGTAAGCCTGCAGAGAGAGGAGCTCGAAGTGGTTGGCTCGACTGAGCTTATAAACCACTCCATGCCCCACTTGGTTAGCGAGGTGGGACTAAACATCCCACCGCACTGCGCCGGTTCTAGCACACAACCTTTGGTCCTGGTTGGTGCCACCAACCGGGACTAAAGCAGTGCATTGGTCACGGTTCGTGGCACCAACCGGGACCAATGCCCCCCTTTGGTCCCGGTTGGTGCCACCAACCGGGACCAAAGGCCGCCGCTTCCCGCCCTTTGGGCTGCTGAAAAGAGGCCTTTGGTCCCGGTTGGTGTCACCAACCGGGACTAAAGGGGGCATTGGTCCCGGTTGGTAGGACTAACCGGGACCAATGCTTCGTCTATATAAGCCACACTTGTGAAAAAATTGGCTCAGTTCGATCCC
>NW_021268043.1:0-1338 GCF_002162155.2 Triticum dicoccoides
GAGTGTTTAGGTAGGTCGTGGTCTACACCCACGTCGGCTTTCGCTTGAAGTCTGCCGAGCACATGTCGTGTGCAGACGCTAAGTGGTGGAAACATGTATGAAGAAGTACACCCCTGCAGGGTTAACATCATCTATTCGAATAGCCGTGTCCGCGGTAAAGGACTTCTGGGTTGCTTATATCAGTTCATAGACAAGTGAAAGTGGATACTTTAAAATGCGCAAGATAAGCGTGAGTGCTATGGATGGCGTTCTCGTAGGGAGACGGGAGCGGATCCATAGTGGTGTATTGATATGGTGAATATGTGGACTCGTGTGCGCCACCTCAAAAGAGTTGCTTGCAGTCGTAGTTTAGGATAGCCACCGAGTCAAAGCTGGCTTGCTGCAGTTAAACCCCACCATCCCTTTGTTGATAATGATGCATATGTAGTTAGTTCTGATGTAAGTCTTGTTGGGTACATTTGTACTCACGTTTGCCTATTTTATGTTTTTGCAGAGAGACTTCGGTCTCACTAGTAGGTTCACGTGGACTTCGACGTTTAGCTTGTTACCTCAGCTACGATCTTGTGCCCTCGGCAGGATCTGATAGATAGTCAGGCTTCTCAGCCTTTTTCATTTATAGATGTCTGTACTCAGACATGATAGCTTCCGCTTGTGCTTTGACTTGTATGCTCTGATTGTTGGGTCATGAGACCCATGATTGTAATATCTCGCTCCTCGGAGCCTAATGAATAAACTACTTGAGTCGTAGAGTCATGTTGTGATGCCATGTTGTGTTTGCACATATCGAGCATATTGTGTGTATGTTATTGAAATGCTTGGTATGTGTGGGATCTGACTATCTAGTTGTTTATCCTTAGTAGCCTCTCTTACCGGGAAATGTCTCCTAGTGTTTCCACCGAGCCATGGTAGCTTGCTGCTGCTCCGGAACACTTAGGCTGGCCGGCATGTGTCCTTCTTCGTTCCTGTGTCTGTCCCTTCGGGGAAATGTCACGCGGTGAATACCGGAGTCCTGTTAGCCCGCTACAGCCCGGTTCACCGGAGTCCTGCTAGCCCAGTGCTACAGCCTGGATTCACTCGCTGATGACCGACACGTTCGATGCTGGGTCATGGATGCCTGTCCCTGTAAGTCTGTGCCGCTTTGGGTTTACGACTAGCCATGTCAGCCCGGGCTCCTTATCATATGGATGCTAGCGACACTGTCATATACGTGTGCCAAAAGGCGCAAACGGTCCCGGGTAAAGGTAAGGCGACACCCGTGGGAATACCGTGCGTGAGGCCGCAAAGTGATATGAAGTGTTACATGCTAGATCTATGTGGCATTGAGTCGGGGTCCTGACA
>NW_021268044.1:0-1046 GCF_002162155.2 Triticum dicoccoides
ATGTTTAACAACTCTAAAATTGTGTTTAGGGAAGAACAGTACCAAACCTTAAAATATGCATATTGGGTTTTACCGAAATCGTTGTTCGTTGTTTCCGGCGTCATTTAAACTTGCCTAGATAGGTAGTTTTGTTGTGCTTCACCCCCTTGCCATGTTAATCAACATTTAATATTGTTGGGTACATAAACGAGATCGAACTAAATAACTTGTCGTGGTGTTTCGTCAATATGCACCTTTGCATATTGAGCTCCACTTAATTTGTAGGATTGCTTGTGCACTTTTGCCATGCCATGTATCTTTAAACCGGACATGCATCATATTTGGTTGTGCATCATGCCATGTTTATGTGGTGGTTGTTTACTATGTTTTTTGCTTCTTTCCGGTGTTGCTTCTTCGGGTTATTTCCAATAACGTCGCGTTGTGAGGATTCGTTCGACTTCGTCCGTTTGTCTTCTTTATGGTCTCGTTCTTCTTCCTTGCGGGATTTCAGGCAAGATGACCATACCCTCGAAATCACTTCTATCTTTGCTTGCTAGTTGCTCGCTCTTTTGCTATGCCTATGCTGCGATACCTACCACTTGCTTATCATGCCTCCCATATTGTTAAGCCAAGCCTCTAACCCACCTTGTCCTAGCAAACCGTTGTTTGACTATGTTACCACTTTGCTCAGCCCCTCTTATAGCATTGTTAGTTGCAGGTGAAGATTGGAGTTTGTTCCTTGTTGGAACATGGATATTTTGCTGGGATATCATAATATCTCTTATTTAATTAATGCATCTATATACTTGGTAAGGGTGGAAGGCTCGGCCTTATGCCTGGTGTTTTGTTCCACTCTTGCCGCCCTAGTTTCCGTCATATCGGTGTTATGTTCCCGGATTTTGCGTTCCTTACACGGTTGGGTTATAATGGGAACCCCTTGACAGTTCGCTTTGAATAAAACTCCTCCAGCAAGGCCCAACCTTGGTTTTACCATTCGCCACCTAGCCTTTTCTTTTCCCTTGGGAGTTGCGCTCTCGAGGGTCATCATTATTTTAACCCCCCCCCCC
>NW_021268045.1:0-1492 GCF_002162155.2 Triticum dicoccoides
AGTATCATCATCTACCTCTTCTGGAGCATTTATCAGCTTTGCCCACTCAGCAATGGAACATTGATATCTTGTGCCTTCAGTCATCCAGACTATCTTGCCATCTGGGTAGAAGTGAGCTGTGGAATAAAACTGCATCACCATCTCATCATTCCACTTGGTCAATTTCTAACCCACAAAAGCATCAACTCCATTCATTCTGAAGCTCTCATGAACTCCAAGAAAGTGATCTTCATTGTTGATAGAGGCGGGGTGTCCCGTCTTTCGATGAGATGATGGATATCGCTTTGGTGGAAGTCGACTTTGACGATCCGACTATGAACGTGCGAGGACGTCGCGCCTTAGCAATCGCTAAACCAACTCCGAGAGGTTATCGACCACGCCGGAGCACGATCAACTGGACCATGAGGGTCTGTTTCCTGCGAGCAAACTAAGAACAAGCAAGAAACTGAGATTGCAATCTGGATATTGCGAATATAAGATGAAAGCTTTATCGATCAAGGTGGGGTTCTGTGACGCCTTTGTCTGGTCGTTGAACACAAACGAAGTACGCGAAGTTGCAGCTATGGCGAACTTTTAATCTAAACAAAACCCAAAGTCTAAACGATGCCCTAAGGGCTGTATATATGGAGGAACAGGGGGGGAATTTCGTGGCCCTTGGTGGAGGGGTCCGAAATCAACCCTATCTCTTGTTTCCCCACACATACGGACTCTAAAAATAGCCTATACTTATGTATTTCGAAATTACATGGGCCTGGCCCAATAATAAGGTGACGCAACACCTATAATAACCTCAGGACAAAATTTATGAAGTGGCATCTTGTATATTTCGTCCAAGGCTTCATGCGCCCATTATGGTGGCTTCAAAGTCCTGAAATCATCACTTGTAACTCCGTTCTTGTTCCCCTTGCGCATGCCATCATCTCCATGCTTGTTCTTGCTCCAATGTTCATCCTTCTCCAAGCTAGGCCCTTTATTTCTAAGCAAAACAAATGTATCCAATTTAGGCAGCATCATATTCTCATGAACATTAGAATCATTACCAAGAAACAAAAGTACCTGGTAATTTAGTTGGCGTGCGCGAGCTCTAGTAATTGGTCCAGTATGTATAGCAGCAGGGCCTGTGGGTGTAACAATTGTATTGATGTCCTCATCATCCTCCCCTTCTTGAAATGAAGTCGTCCTCGATGGAAGTTCATCTTCCTCACCCAAATAAGGCTTCAAATCTGCAATGTTAAAAGTGGGACTAACCCCAAAATCTGCAGGCAGCTCAAGTTTATATGCATTATCATTTATTTTCTCTAACACCTTAAAGGGACCATCAGCCCGTGGCATGAGCTTTGATTTGCGCAAATCAGGAAATCTATCCTTACGCAAATGTAACCAAACAAGATCTCCAGGTGCAAACACAACATGTTTTCTACCCTTATCTCCAGCAAGTTTATATTTGGCATTCATACGCTCAATGTTTTCCTTTGTTAACTCATGCATTTTT
>NW_021268046.1:0-1119 GCF_002162155.2 Triticum dicoccoides
TATGACATGCTGGTAGGCAGTATGACTTGTATCGTCCACAACTCACTTGTGTTCTACTCGTGCATATAACATCAACATCAATAACCTAGGCTCGGATGCCACTGTTGGGTTTCGTAGTAATTTCAAAAATTTTCCTACGCGCACACAGGATCATGTGATGCATAGCAACGAGAGGAGAGTGTTGTCTACGTACCCAACGCAGACCGACTGCGGAAGCGATGACACGACGTAGAGGAAGTAGTCGTACGTCTTCACGATCCAACCGATCAAGCACCGAAACTACGGCACCTCCGAGTTCGAGCACACGTTCAGCTCGATGACGATCCCCGGACTCCGATCCAGCAAAGTGTCGGGGAAGAGTTTCGTCAGCACGACGGCGTGGTGACGATCTTGATGAACTACAGCAGCAGGGCTTCGCCTAAACTCCGCTACAGTATTATCGAGGAATATGGTGGCAGGGGGCACCGCACACAGCTAAGGAATCGATCACGAGGATCAACTTGTGTCAACTTGTGTGTTTAGAGGTGCCCCTGCCTCCGTATATAAAGGAGCCAAGGGGGAAGGGGGCGCCGGCCAAGAGGGAGAGGCGCAGGAGGAGTCCTACTCCTACCGGGAGTAGGACTCCCCCCCCAATCCTATTCCAACTAGGATTCCCAAGGGGGAATGAGGGAGAGGGGTGGCCGGCCACCTCTCCTAGTCCTAATAGGACTAGGGGAAGGGGGGAGGCGCGCAGCCCCCTTGGGCTGCCCCTTTCTCCTTTCCACTAAGGCCCATGATGGCCCATATGGCTCCCGGGGGGTTCCGGTAACCTCCCGGTAACCCGGTAAAATCCCGATTTCACCCGGAACACTTCCGATGTCCAAACATAGACTTCCAATATATCAATCTTTATGTCTCGACCATTTCGAGACTCCTCGTCATGTCCGTGATCACATCCGGGACTCCGAACAACCTTCGGTACATCAAAATGCATAAACTCATAATATAACTGTCATCGTAACCTTAAGCGTGCGGACCCTACGGGTTCGAGAACAATGTAGACATGACCGAGACACGTCTCTGGTCAATAACCAATAGCGGGACCTGGATGCCCATATTGGCTCCTACATATTCTACGAA
>NW_021268047.1:0-1093 GCF_002162155.2 Triticum dicoccoides
GAGCTTGAATGTGATGCTAGTGGAATTGGATTAGGAGGTGTGTTATTACAAGATGGCAAACCTGTTGCATACTTTTCTGAAAAATTGAGTGGGCCTAGTCTGAATTATTCTACTTATGATAAAGAATTATATGCTCTTGTTCGGACTTTAGAAACATGGCAACATTATTTATGGCCCAAAGAATTTGTTATACATTCTGATCATGAATCATTGAAACATATTAAAAGTCAAGCTAAACTGAATCGTAGACATGCTAAATGGGTTGAATTCATTGAGACTTTCCCTTATGTCATTAAACACAAGAAGGGAAAAGAAAATGTTATTGCTGATGCTTTGTCTCGTCGCTATACTATGCTTTCACAACTTGACTTCAAAATATTTGGTTTGGAGACCATCAAAGATCAATATCTGCATGATGCTGATTTTAAAGATGTAATGCATAATTGTAAAGAAGGAAGAATGTGGAACAAGTTTGTTGTTAACGATGGATTTGTGTTTCGTGCTAACAAGCTATGCATTCCAGCTAGCTCCGTTCGTCTTTTGTTGTTGTAGGAGGCGCATGGAGGAGGATTAATGGGACACTTTGGCGTGAAGAAGACCGAGGACGTACTTGCTACACATTTCTTTTGGCCAAAGATGAGACGGGATGTTGAGCGTTTTATTGCTCGCTGCACTACATGTCAAAAAGCTAAGTCACGCCTCAATCCTCATGGTTTATATATGCCTTTGCCTGTACCTAGTGTTCCTTGGGAGGATATATCTATGGACTTTGTTTTAGGTTTACCTCGAACAAAGAAGGGGAGGGATAGCATATTTGTTGTCGTGGATAGATTCTCGAAAATGGCACACTTTATACCATGTCATAAAAGCGATGATGCTGTTAATGTTGCTGATTTGTTCTTTCGTGAAATTATTCGCTTGCATGGTGTGCCAAATACTATTGTTTCAGATCGTGATACTAAATTTCTTAGCCACTTTTGGAGATGTTTATGGGCTAAGTTGGGGACTAAACTGCTTTTTAGTACTACTTGTCACCCCCAAACTGATGGACAAACTGAAGTAGTCAATAGAACGTTGTCTACTATGCTTAGGG
>NW_021268048.1:0-1000 GCF_002162155.2 Triticum dicoccoides
TAGAAGGCATGAAAATATTGCAACTCAGTTTGCACATATAAGTGAAGCTCTTATTCATTTCAAAAGATTGACAACGTTCATCATTAAACCATCCCAACATTGGTGAATAAACCTTACTTGCATCAAATTTACATGCTACAACATGCTTAAATAAGCAAACATGCAATAAGTCATTCAACACAGAATCATCACCAAGATTAGAGGTCATATCAAAATGATTAAACATTGGTTCTTTTGCATCAATAGTTAATTCAATGGGTGCACTCAAAATTGTTGGTATTTCAGTTGTTTGATCACATGGAAAAGTCAAATTATCAACGTAGTCCTCTAAAATAGGTGGTGTGATCAAAGTAGTGGGTAGCTCATCAGATGGTGCATTCAAATTGACAAGGCATTCATCATTCTCATGTAGAGATGGAAGATCAGTACCTTTGTCATTACCTCTTATGATCAACTCAGATGATGTAGCCACTCTCGAGGGCGATGTGTCACATGGTGGAGGTGATGTAGTCCTGACAACAACGGATGTGGTTGTCATAGTATGCCTAGTAGTTGAAGGAACAACCATATAAACTCTTGGAATGTGCACCGTGCGCTTGTTCTCCTCGTGGCCAACATGTCGTTTTATTTCCTGTTCAGCTTTGCAAGCAAGATGAAACAAATGGTCCATAGGATAACACTCTTCATGAATTAGTATCTCTTGAATATCACGGTTTAATCCTCCCCAAAATCTATCCATAAAATCATCTTCACTTTCTTCTAAAGAGGAATGCAACAAGGTAGTTTGTAAATCATCATAATATTTTGTTACAGTTTCACTACCTTGTTTTAAGTGTTGCAACTTCTTAATCATGTCACGAGTATAATAAGCAGGGACGAAAGTATGTCGCATGGCAAGTTTCAAATCATCCCAAGTAGTAGGTATATAATCAGGGTGTAACCGACAATATTCACTCCACCAAACCAAAGCATAACCAGTGAAAGAACCAACCGCAACCTT
>NW_021268049.1:0-1009 GCF_002162155.2 Triticum dicoccoides
GGCTACGGATTAAGCGAAGATTGGCTAAGGACGAGGTGACGATGCGCGTGGGAAACGGTTCCAAAGTCGATGTGATCGCAGTCGGCACGCTACCTCTACATCTACCTTCGGGATTAATATTAGACCTAAGTAATTGTTATTTGGTGCCAGCGTTGAGCATGAACATTATATCTGGATCTTGTTTAATGCGAGACGGTTATTCATTTAAATCAGAGAATAATGGTTGTTCTATTTATATGAGTAATATCTTTTATGGTCATGCACCCTTGAAGAGTGGTCTATTCTTATTAAATCTCGATAGTAGTAATACACATATTCATAATGTTGAAACCAAAAGATGCAGAGTTGATAATGAAAGTGCAACTTATTTGTGGCACTGTCGTTTAGGTCATACCGGTATAAAGCGCATGAAGAAACTCCATACTGATGGACTTTTGGAACCACTTGATTATGAATCACTTGGTACTTGCGAACCGTGCCTCATGGGCAAGATGACTAAAACACCGTTCTCCGGTACTATGGAGAGAGCAACAGATTTGTTGGAAATCATACATACCGATGTATGTGGTCCGATGAATATTGAGGCTCGAGGCGGATATCGTTATTTTCTCACCTTCATAGATGATTTGAGCAGATATGGATATATCTACTTAATGAAGCATAAGTCTGAAACATTTGAAAAGTTCAAAGAATTTCAGAGTGAAGTTGAAAATCATCGTAACAAGAAAATAAAGTTTCTACGATCTGATCGTGGAGGAGAATATTTGAGTTACGAGTTTGGTGTACATTTGAAAAACTGTGGAATAGTTTCACAACTCACGCCACCCGGAACACCACAGCGCAATGGTGTGTCCGAACGTCGTAATCGTACTTTACTAGATATGGTGCGATCTATGATGTCTCTTACAGATTTACCGCTATCATTTTGGGGTTATGCTTTAGAGACGGCCGCATTCACATTAAATAGGGCACCATCAAAATCCGTTGAGACGACGCCTTATGAACTGTG
>NW_021268050.1:0-1775 GCF_002162155.2 Triticum dicoccoides
CTGGCGGCTTAGGGCAAGAAACAACTCATCGAGAGCCGGGCATAGCATATCTTGCTCCCTGGTCATCGAAACATCAATACCAAACCCAACTAGACGTAGGCCTTACCTTCACCGTAAGGGGCCGAACTAGTATAAACCTTCTCGTGTCCTTTGTCCCGATTTAACCTCTTCAAGCTTCCTAGTTGCGATGGCTCCACAACTAAGTCCTTTCACGAGGACATCTGACGTGACAATTCCACGACAGTTTGATATTCCTTTTCTTCGAAATACTGAAACATGCAATAAGACAGCAATATGGGATGGGCCTCCGGTTAGTAGGTTAGTCCAAAAAGTAATAGAAAATTGTATGATAAAGCCCGTAATCATTCAAAACAGATAATAAAATAGCATGAATGCTTCATAAATTATAGATACGTTGGAGACGTATCAAGGTACTTGAAACGGCGTCTGGTGCCGGAGGAATCGACTACTTGGTCTAGGGTTTGGTGGAGGTGGAGAGGAAGGGGGAGGTGGGACGTAGCTCTACCGGATGCGGGAGGGGAGGATGGAGGTGGGGTGTTGTCCGACAGCGGAGGCAATGAGGCGGTGTCGTGGCCGGTGGTGGACCTGGAGTCGCGGCCGTCGGATGGTGGCGGGAGGGAGCGGCTTGGTAAAGGGGTCGGTGGAGGCTGATGGGGGACATGGAGAAAGTGGCCGGCGGATGAGGTGGAGCCTGCAACAGAGGCGGAGCAATGGCCGGTGGCGGAGGTGGAGCCGTGGCCGGCGGCGGAGGTGGAGCCGTGGCTGGGTGTGGAGGTCGAACGCGGATTTGGCGGATTTGGGGGCTCAGTTGCGGGGCATAGGTTGTGTTAATGGAGTTTTGTATGCGTCAAATTACTAACATGCCCTTCGTATGCAGTAGCTGAGTATGTGGTAATATGGTCAATTCACGTCGGTGCTTTTTTGGCTTGGCGCCGTTACCACGAAAACTGGACGCGTGCGCGCGGGTTTCCATGGTTTTCGTGTTGGGAGGGCGGCAATACTGTTCGAGAACGTGTCAAAAAACGTTCGACAAGACATACCCCGAGGGGTACTAGTATATTACACAAGCACTTTTTTTGGAAGATATTGCACGAGCACATTGTATGAAAAAAACATCTGCAATACAAAAGTTGTATGGTATGAAAATTAATTGCATGATGCATCTAATGATATTAATTTCATATTATGCATGTTGATATTTTTTCATATAAAGTTAGACAATTTTTATCAAGTTTGACTTTGACTAAATTTTATATGCAAACTAAAAATAAATAGAGGGAGTAGTAAAATCACAAAAACATACTAAAAAGAAATAGAGGGAGTACTAGTGAATAATTACTACTTCAACTCTCATGGCTCTTGTGTACCGGAATAGTCAAGTAAGACGAATGCCGACCTGATTATCCCTCGACACCTGCTTGATTACGTGCCGGCACACTAAATCGCGACTTGATTACCTATCGGTACACCAAATTGTGGCTTGATTACCCCTCGACGTTGGCTCTATTACCCCTCAATGACCGCCTGATTATCTCTCAACACACTAGATCATGACTTTGAGCCCCTTAACACATCAGACCTCCATAGCCGATAAGATGAAAGATATCTTGATTAGTCCTCGACACGTGAGACAATGATAACAAAGAGATCATCGGACGGTCGCCTTGGAACGATTGAAGACGCCAATGCTTGACTCCATGTGGTAAGGAGAGGGGAAGCCATTGGTCGCCCGTAAAAGCCCCCTCCCCTCCCCA
>NW_021268051.1:0-1470 GCF_002162155.2 Triticum dicoccoides
ATAAGTAGATCCATCTAGTAGCTTTTCCTTGGGATTTGTTTAGTTAAAAGTTAGCCAGTGCAACTTCGTGTACTTCGTTTGTGTCCAACGACCAGACCAAGACCGCTTACGGATCCCCACCATTATCAATACCTCATATATATTTGCAATATTCAGATTGCTTTATCATATTCTTGCTCGTTCTTCGATTGCTTGCAGGAATAGACCTTCGTGGTCAGGCTGACCGTGCTTCCGGCATCGTCAGTAACCTCAGGAGATTGGTTTAGCGATTGCTAAGGCGCAACGTCGTGCACGTTTGTAGTCGGATCGTCAAAGTCGTCTCCACCAAATCGATAGTTATCATCTCATCGAAAGATCGGGACACCCCCCGCCTCTATCAAGTGGTATCAGTTTTCAGGTTGCTCGGTGAGAATTTCCAGTTTTCCTAGATTAGATTTATTTTCTTACCTATTGTCCAAGAAAAAGCCACACAAAAAAAAGTTAGATCTGTTCATCCTTTATCCAAGCCAGTCTGAGCCTTTGCAATTTTCTATTCATTGCTTGCATAGTTGAATTATCGGTTGCATCGTCGTGTAAGTTGCTGGTCTTAGCGTCTAGTTCCTTTAGATTTTCGAGTTCTGTTCACATTAGTCACGCCGCCGCTGCATCATTATCCCTTCCGCTGTCCACCATCCCATCTATTAATTTCCACCACGTGCTACGCACTGTTCATTGTCATAATCATAGTTGAGGTCATTCACATCTTCGCCTGATCCAATCTGTATCTTATCTAGTTTGTCTTGAAAAAAAAAGATAGAGAAAAAAAGAGAAAAAAGGAAAAAAAAGAAAAAGAGAGAGAAGAAAAAGAAAAAAAAACCGTGAGAAAAAAAAGAGAGAAGAAAAAAAAATTGGATCTATCTAGAATCAATCTCGTACCTGAATTCGGATTGGAATCTGTTTTGCGCACTGTTCAGTAAAACAGGTGTATCTTCCTCATACGAAGTCCGTTTTGGCTCCGTGAGTACTCAAATTGAAGCTAGCGACGAGCCGTATCTAAATAGTTGCAGAAGCTTGTTCAATATTTGACACCTCAAAATCGGCTTCTAAATAGGTCTTTTTGCCCTCCGAAGTTCATGAACACAGCTTGTTCCAATTTTTCAGGCCAGTTTTAGAATTCTTTGACTCCTCATATCAACTCGGAATTGAGTGATTCTTTTTGCATTGGAAAGCTTGAGTTAGTAGCATTCTTTGAAAGAATTTATCAGAAAATTGTCTTAAACTTTTCAAGAGGAAAGTTGGAGAGAGAGTTGTTGTATATCCTGCTTGGCAGTTGTTTTTCATCATTATCTTCACTGCCGTTGTGATATTCACTTATATCTTGCTGTCAAGAGCTACTTAGTATCCTTCATTGATGCTAGTTGTGCTACGCCGTGACCTCATTAGTGTTCTAGGCTCGCGTCTCTAGTACGGTCTAGCCTAGGACCAGCACAG
>NW_021268052.1:0-1091 GCF_002162155.2 Triticum dicoccoides
TGAATACATAGACAAACAGAGTGTCACTAGTATGCCTCTACTTGACTAGCTCGTTAATCAAAGATGGTTATGTTTCCTGACCATGAACAATGAGTTGTTATTTGATTAACGAGGTCACATCATTAGTTGAATGATCTGATTGACATGACCCATTCCATTAGCTTAGCACCTGATCGTTTAGTATGTTGCTATTGCTTTCTTCATGACTTATACATGTTCCTATGACTATGAGATTATGCAACTCCCGTTTACCGGAGGAACACTTTGGGTACTACCAAACGTCACAACGTAACTGGGTGATTATAAAGGAGTACTACAGGTGTCTCCAATGGTCGATGTTGGGTTGGCGTATTTCGAGATTAGGATTTATCACTCCGATTGTCGGAGAGGTATCTCTGGGCCCTCTCGGTAATACACATCACATAAGCCTTGCAAGCATTACAACTAATATGTTAGTTGTGAGATGATGTATTGCGGAACGAGTAAAGAGACTTGCCGGTAACGAGATTGAACTAGGTATTGGATACCGACGATCGAATCTAGGGCAAGTAACATACCGATGACAAAGGGAACAACGTATGTTGTTATGCGGTCTGACCGATAAAGATCTTCGTAGAATATGTAGGAACCAATATGGGCATCCAGGTCCCGCTATTGGTTATTGACCAGAGACATATCTCGGTCATGTCTACATTGTTCTCGAACCCGTAGGGTCCGCACGCTTAAGGTTACGATGACAGTTATATTATGAGTTTATGCATTTTGATGTACCGAAGGTTGTTCGGAGTCCCGGATATGATCACGGACATGACGAGGAGTCTCGAAATGGTCGAGACGTAAAGATTGATATATTGGAAGCCTATGTTTGGACATCGGAAGTGTTCCGGGTGAAATCGGGATTTTACCGGGTTACCGGGAGGTTACCGGAACCCCCCGGGAACCATATGGGCCTTCATGGGCCTTAGTGGAAAGGTGAAAGGGCTGCCCACCAGGGCTGCGCGCCTCCCCCCTTCCCCTAGTCCTATTAGGACTAGGAGAGGTGGCCGGCCACCCTTCTCCCTCTTTCCCCCTTGGGAATCCTAGTTGGAATA
>NW_021268053.1:0-1280 GCF_002162155.2 Triticum dicoccoides
ACTTTGCACGGACGGGCTTTGACCAGTGGGCCTCACCACCCGGTTGTGCTAGGTCAGCCCATAGGAACACTTTGGAGCAACATCCGGGCCAGACCCACAGCAAGATCCCCTCCGTGTAGACCCCACGCGTCCGTTTCCCCCCTCCAGGTGCCGGCGGCGGCGCCGTCTGTGAGGGGGGGCACACCCCGGACACGTGCGCCGGGCGTTTGCAACCGCCACAACACTTCCAGACTTGTGAGAGGCCGCCTACGCAAGATTTGGCGGCATGCTAGCCCCCGGAGGCCGCCGGCCACAGCCGTAGACGCACGAAGGGAAATCCGCGTAGAGGGAATTTTTCGGATACTTTTCCATCACCAAAAAATATGAAAAAATGCCATCGTTCCTATAGCACATGTGCCCACGTCGTGCAAAAAAACTCATGATTTCATCGCGCTCCGAGTATTTAGTAATATTGACGCGACATCCTTACCGCAGAACGTCTACTACCGTGTCATCGCCGTCCGTGAGGGGGGCCACGCCCCGGAGACACGTCCCGCCTCTTTGGACATGCCACCACACCACCCCGCATGTATGAGGGCCCGGTGCGACGCTCCGGTGGAATTACTACCCCCAGTGCCCCCGTCCCGCCTAACCCTGTAGTGTTTGACCACGGGATCTAGCCCTTTGACTTTGCACGGACGGGCTTTGACCAGTGGACCTCCCCACCCGGTTGTGTTAGGTCAGCCCATAGGAACACTTTGAAGCAACATCCGGGCCAGACCCACAGCAAGATACCCTCCGTGTAGACCCCACGCTTCCGTTTCCCCCCTCCAGGTGCCGGCGTCGGCGCCGTCCATGAGGGGGCACACCCCGGACACGCGTGCCGGGCGTTTGCAACCACCACAACACTTCCAGACTTGTGAGAGGCCGCCTACGCAAGATTTTGCGGCATGCTAGCCCCCGGAGGCCGCTGGCCACAGCCGTAGACGCGCGAAGGGCAATCTGCGTAGAGGCAATTTTTCGGATACTTCTCCATCACCAAAAATTATGAAAAAATACAATCGTTCCTATAGCACATGTGCCCACGTCGTGCAAAAAAACTCATGATTTTATCGCGCTCCGAGTACTTAGTAATATTGACGCCGCATCGTTACCGCAGAACGTCTACTACCGTGTCATCACCGTCCGTGAGGGGGGGCCACGCCCCGGAGACGCGTCCCGCCTCTTCGGACATGCCACCACACCACCCCGCATGTATGAGGGCCCGGTGTGACGCTCCGGTGGCATTGCTACCCCCCCCC
>NW_021268054.1:0-968 GCF_002162155.2 Triticum dicoccoides
GAACGGGCCAGAATCGGCCAAACTTGCGAGTGTTGTTGACCAAAACGTAATCGCACCCTGGGGTTCAACAACTATGGAAATCACTTCGGGGACCCAAAACGGTGAGTAATAGTCCATGAAAACGGCCAGAATTGGACAAAACTGAGAGTGTTGACGACGCACACGTAAACACACCCCGGGGATCGTCAATCGAGGAACTCGCTTTGGGAAACCAAAACAGTGATCAATAGTCCAGGAAATGAGCCAGAATTGGCCAAAATTACGAGTGTTGATGAACGACACATAAGCGCACCTTGGGGTTCAATAACTATTGAAACCGCTTTGGGACCCCAAAATGGTGAGTAATAGTCAACAAAATGGGTCAAAATTGGACAAACCTGTGAGTGTTGACGACGGACACGTAAACGCACCCCGAGAATCGTCACTCATGGAAATCACTCTGGGGCCCCAAAACGGTGAGTAATAGTGCACTAAACGGACCAGAATCAGCCAAAAATGTGAGTGTTGATGACCGACACGTAAAAGCGCCCAAGGGTTCGTATGTCGTGGAAATCACTTTGGGACCCGAAACAGTGAGTAATAATCCACGAAACGGGCCAGAATCAGCCAAAATTGTGTGTTGATGACCGACACATAAACGCACCCTGGGGTTTTTCAATCGTGGAGATCACTCCGGATCCTAAAACAGTGATTAATAGTCCACAAAACGGGCCAGAATCGGCTAAAATTGCGAGTGTTGATGACCTACACGTAATCGCACCCTGGGCTTCGTCAATCATGGAAATCACTCTGGGACCCCAAACAGTCAGTTACAGTCCACGGAACGGGCCAGAATCGGCCAAACTTGCAAGTGTTGTTGACCAAAACGTAATCGCACCCTGGGGTTCAACAACTATGGAAATCACTTCGGGGACCCAAAACGGTGAGTAATAGTCCATGAAAACGGCCAGAATTGGACAAAACTGAGA
>NW_021268055.1:0-893 GCF_002162155.2 Triticum dicoccoides
TCCAGATTGGATCGAGGTGGGGGAGTTTTTTCCTCGATCCCGATTGGATCGGGAGGGGAGAGGGAGTGGCGTCGTGGGGGGGAGTGGGAGTGGTTGCCCTAGGGTTTCGGCCGACGGGGAGGATATGGGGAGTGGGGTGGGCCGGCCTAGGTGGTGGCCTGGTGGGCCAAGGCCCAGTGGGGGGGGGGCTCCGTTTCCTTTTTGTTAGTTTTCGTTTTTTTCGTTTTCCTTTCTTTTATTTATTTTCTTTTCTTTTAACTTCCAATTTATTTTAGTTTCAATAAAATACCAAAGTGGCACCTAAATTGTTGTTACAAATTATGGCACAACCACAAAAATGTTTCATCCCAAAATAATATAGTTTAATATTCTACAAAATACGAAAGGCATTTAATTAATGGTTTTAGCTACTGTCTTAATTAGTTTAGTTCATTTTAACATTTTATAAAAGTGTAGTTCCTCCGCCATATTTACTTATGCATTATTTGGCTCACCCTGAACATTTTTGTTTTAATATTTGAAAATTGCCTTTATTCTAAATTTGAAATTTGAACTGGATTTCGATCTGACGCGAGATTAGCCACTGTAATCGAGGTGACGTGGCATCGTTAGTAGAGGTTCACTGTAGCTTAAGTACCCGGGCGTCACAATTCTCTTCCACTACAAGAAATCTCGTCCCGAGATTTAGGACCGGGAGTAAGGGGGAGAGTTCTGGTTACGAAATTCTAACGATTCTTCTCGGTCATAGTTGCTCTTCTCGAAGGGGTCGATCCATTACATTGATGTCTTCATTACTTTGCTGCCGGTCATCATGATGAAGTCGACATCCTTTCTTCGGGATCTTCATCGTACTTACGAATAGGTAACGGGGCAGATCGACAACGACAGAATGC
>NW_021268056.1:0-1255 GCF_002162155.2 Triticum dicoccoides
GCTAAGTTGGGGACTAAACTGCTTTTTAGTACTACTTGTCACCCCCAAACTGATGGACAAACTGAAGTAGTCAATAGAACGTTGTCTACTATGCTTAGGGCTGTTTTGAAGAATAATAAGAAAATGTGGGAGGAATGCTTGCCTCATATTGAATTTGCTTATAATCGTTCATTGCATTCTACTACTAAGATGTGCCCTTTTGAAGTTGTGTATGGTTTCCTACCTCGTGCACCTATTGATTTGTTGCCTCTTCCATCTTCGGAGAAGGTTAATTTTGATGCTAAACAACGTGCTGAATTGATTTTAAAAATGCATGAGTTAACTAAGGAAAACATTGAGCGTATGAATGCTAAATATAAACTTGCTGGAGATAAGGGTAGAAAACATGTTGTGTTTGCACCAGGAGATCTTGTTTGGTTACATTTGCGTAAGGATAGATTTCCTGATTTGCGCAAATCAAAGCTAATGCCACGTGCTGATGGTCCCTTTAAGGTGTTAGAGAAAATAAATGATAATGCATATAAACTTGAGCTGCCTGCAGATTTTGGGGTTAGTCCCACCTTTAACATTGCAGATTTGAAGCCTTATTTGGGTGAGGAAGATGAACTTCCGTCGAGGACGACTTCATTTCAAGAAGGGGAGGATGATGAGGACATCAATACAATTGTTACACCCACAGCCCCTGCTGCTATACATACTGGACCAATTACTAGAGCTCGTGCACGCCAACTAAATTACCAGGTACTTTCGTTTCTTGGTAATGATTCTAATGTTCATGAGATTATGATGTTGCCTAAATTGGATACATTTGTTTTGCTTACAAATGAAGGGCCTAGCTTGGAGAAGGATGAACATTGGAGCAAGAACAAGCATGGAGATGATGGCATGCGCAAGGGGAACAAGAACGGAGTTACAAGTGATGATTTCAGGACTTTGAAGCCACCATAATGGGTGCATGAAGCCTTGGACGAAATATACAAGATGCCACTTCATAAATTTCGTCCCGAGGCTATTTTAGGTGCTGCATCACCTTATTATTGGGCCAGGCCCATGTAATTTCGAAATACATAAGTATAGGCTATTTTTAGAGTCCGTATGTGTGGGGAAACAAGAGATAGGGTTGATTTCGGACCCCTCCACCAAGGGCCACGAAATTCCCCCCTCTTCCTCCATATATACAGCCCTTAGGGCATCGTTTAGACTTTGGGTTTTGTTTAGATTAAAAGTTCGCCATAGCTGCAACTTCGCATACTTC
>NW_021268057.1:0-977 GCF_002162155.2 Triticum dicoccoides
TCCCCTTTCTTTATTTTCTGTTTTTATTTAATATAACTGCGACTTTGTTGAATTAAATAAAATACCTAGGCAACTCCAAAAATCACCAAACTACTCCTGGTCCATAGTTGGATTATTTCCAACATGAAACATTTTAGTTTGGAGATATTTGAGCATTTAAATATTTTATATAATTTTAAATGCCCAAATTCAAATAGTTATGATTTAATTCAAAACCCTAGGATGGCCTAGGAAAATGTGCACCACTTTTGGCAGAGGTTCTGAACCAAGGCAAAAATGATGGGCATTTTAGAAGGGCATTTCAGGTTCATTGAAAAATTATTTTAGTAAACCCTAGTTGGTTTCAGAGGGGACTGGGGGTTCTGTCATCCCCATTTCAAGTTTCTGATGAATGAGTAAACATGATGCAACACTCTAATGCATAACTAGCTAGGGTGTGACAGAACATTCGTTTTGATGAGATGATCAAAGCGTTTGGGTTTACACAGACTTATGGAGAAGCCTGTGTTTACAAGAAAGTGAGTGGGAGCTCTATAGCATTTCTCATACTATATGTAGATGACATACTTTTGATGGGAAATGATATAGAACTTTTGGACATCATTAAGGCCTACTTGAATAAGAGTTTTTCAATGAAGGACCTTGGAGAAGCTGCTTATATATTAGGCATCAAGATCTATAGGGATAGATCAAGACGCCTCATAGGTCTTTCACAAAGCACATATCTTGATAAGATTTTGAAGAAGTTCAAAATGGATCAGTCCAAGAAAGGGTTCTTGCCTGTTTTGCAAGGTGTGAAATTGAGCTCAGCTCAATGTCCGACCACGGCAGCAGAGATAGAAGAGATGAGTGTCATCCCCTATGCCTCAGCCATAGGTACTATTATGTATGCCATGCTGTGTACCAGACCTGATGTAAACCTTGCCGTAAGTTTGGTAGGAAGGTACCAAAGTAATCCCGGCAAGGAACACTGGACA